>NC_091134.1:38788432-38969233 GCF_041381155.1 Argopecten irradians
CGCCCAATGAAATATAAAGACTACGAAATTGAAAATTTATCCTATACCATAGATATAATCTTCAGATCATTGATGTACCAATGACCTTCATAGTTGACGCTGTAAACAATATGTACCAATGATCTTCAGAGCTGACGCTGTAAACAATATGTACCATTGGCCTTCATAGCTGACACTGTAAACAATATGGACCAATGAACTTCAGAGCTGACGCTGTAAAAATTTATATATATATATGTCCCATTGATCTTCAGATCTGACACTATAAACAATATGTACTATTGATCTTCAGATCTGACACTATAAACAATATGTACTAGTGACCTTCAGATCTGACACTGTAAACAATATGAACCAATGACCTGCATGACCTGATCTCACACTGTAAATAATATGTAACAGTGACCTTCAGATCTCACAATGTAAGATAATTGTAATAACACAACTAACCATCAGAAATAACACACAAATTTCATGTAAAAACATTTTGAACAAAAATTGCCTTTAAGAGTTGATATTTCTATCCTGGTATGTACAGCAATATCAATGATCTTCAGATAGAGCTGACCAGACACTCTAATTGCCAAAGTTCAACATAGAATGCAATATCATCTTTTTATCATCTATCACCTTCTGAGTTGTATAACATTTTATCAATGCCAATACAGACAACCTTCTGATACAACAAAACTGCAATACAAATGACCATCAAACCTTACCATGTATAAGATATGTATCCTCTGATTTTTGTTTTTGTTCATAAGGAAAAAAAGTGTGGCTTATACACTTTAAAATATCGAATAGGTTTTTTTTTACTTCAATGCCTTGTAAAATAAGTCAAGATTATCTATTTAAAGAGCTACAAGAAGCTTTCAAATGCAATGTGTGTAAATGCCAATATCTAATTATTGCCTATATGGTGAATGAAAAACAGTTGTTTATATAAGTTATAAGATTTGACCCATGTCACCATGAAAATCGGTTAGTAATTAATTGAGATATGAAATTGTTAATCATTTAATAGGGACTTACGTGAGGTACAGGTGCCACCTGCTGTATTATATCCATTACTGTCAAAATAACCTGTCTGACACCTGCACACATTTCCTCCAGTACACTCAGCATTGGTATCAGAACACTGGACCACACCAGTCAGGGCACTGTTACAGGAGACACTTAGTGCAAGCTCTGAAATATAAAGTGTTACATAATCAACCCGACCACATCATGTTGTGGGTTACCTTTGTCAGCACAAAATGTTACTGCAAACTCTGAAACTAAAACAGTTCAGCTGTTGGTAACCTGTCATCCCGGCATTGGATCGGAACAGATCAGAAACATTCAGGTAACTCTGCTAATAAGAAATACATATTAAACATCATAAACCTTCATCACCTGTCAATGATGTTCAATGTATGATAAATAAAACATTTCATGCCAGCTAGTTGTGGAGTATAGTACATTGTACCATTAGTCTTCTCCAGTCAAACTTTTAATAGAAAATGGAGTATAGTACATTGTACCATTAGTCTTCTCCAGTCAAACTTTTAATAGAAAATGGAGTATAGTACATTGTACCATTAGTCTTCTCCAGTCAAACTTTTAATAGAAAATGGAGCATATATATTAGTACATTGTACCATTAGTCTTCTCCAGTCAAACTTTTAATAGAAAATGGAGTATAGTACATTGTACCATTAGTCTTCTCCAGTCAAACTTTTAATAGAAAATGGAGTATAGTACATTGTACCATTAGTCTTCTCCAGTCAAACTTTTAATAGAAAAGCTAATACCGTATAGCCGATTATTTACACGGGCCTAAATATTTGAAATTTGATCTAAAAACCAGAATATTAATTTTAGCGGATTTAAATTTTCGCAACATGGGTTTAAGGGTATATATCTTTCAACTATTTCTCAATAATTTGCGGATCAAATTTTTACGATCGTGCAAAATATACCCACGAAAATATCCGACTCCATCTTATCACCAAATACACATAATACCTGTCAAGTGTATTTAGAATTGTATCACTTTTGAGTAAAGACAAATACAAAATGTTGATTTAATGAGTTACAATACATTTATATAAGAATAATAAAATCTTTCTTCATAAGTGAGCTACCTCCTCTTACCTTCCCCCTTCCACCAAGTATATTGTACCACCTGCAATCAGGAGAGGACTAAGATAGGCCAATCCTATAATTGATTTATCAACATCTTTTTGTCTTTTTTCCTTTAAAAATATTGAATACCGTGGGTATCCAAAGTATAACAGCGACACACTCCAATTTTCAATTTTAATGATCACTGTCAGCAATTGGAAATATGTGTAGTGTTGTGTTTTTGGATTTGTTCTAAACTGAATATGCAGAACCAAGAAGACACTTCAGTTATGACTTTCTGAAAGTGTCAAAATCCCAGAAATCTACCTGTGTGGACTATTCCATTTGATATATGTCCATTCATTGAAACACTGGAGTCAAACAATAAATCAAATAGAATGTTTTGCCTATAGTCCGGTCGACTTCAACTTATCCGTGGGTTAATTACTCTAAATTTGATTCGATCAACACATATTCTATTCATTGATTATTTACAACATCTATGTAATTGTCACTTCAGGGTTAAGGACAGACTAGTTGTAGAGGAAAGCTGGAGTATCCAGACAAAAACCACATTATATGGTGTAGACTCGATCAGTACCTGTCAACATGTACATGTACATTAAGAGTTTCTTAGACAGAAATAAACAACATTAAAGGGACAATTCATTCGACGAGAACATTAAAATTTGTATATATATCGGAAAACCCCCAGTTCTAATGGAAATTAGATCAGTCGGTTTTACTGTGATATGTCAGAACATCCCATGGTGGTGAAATGCGTGTGAAATGTTCAAACTCACTCGCTGTCCGCCATTACACATTGTGGTCGAATATCTTGTATGCCGAACCCAGTCCCTTGCTCGTAGAGTAATGCTACTTTTTCTAGAACAGCTCAAATCGCTCTGATAGAAGTGTGTTTACCTTCTTAGGTGAATTGTCTTGCCTAAAAAATCATTATATCACCTCCACAGTGCTTATGTAGTTCATTTGTTTAACGTGCGTGACTTTGGCTCGGATATTGGTACAGTGTACATATTGTACCTGCTTAATCGTATTGATCAACGATTTGTAATTACAACGGTATCAATTAAAATACTAAACAATGACGTGGAATTTGTCAATATCTTATGTTATATATTTCATAAGAAATGTAGAACAATACATTTATGCCATATTTTGCTTCTTGGTTATGTAAAAGAATTAGCGTGAGTGAATTGTCCCTTTAAGTGTTTCTTTGACAGAAATAAACAACATTAATGTAATATATCAATCACTCCAATAAATACACATTGAATAGCTTTGCTCAAATAACAAATTGTCAAACATCTTACTCAATCAAAAATAGAACATATCTACAGTTTATATTGTGTTTCAAAAAACGCCTAAAATCAGCGTAGGTTGTAGTCCATGATGTGTAAATTAATTGCTTTAATTTATTCTGTGAAGAGCATGCATGCATGACTGAACACTTATACAATGATAAATTGTATTCTATTTATTCTTGTTAACTGATCTATTATTATTAACTAAACAACATACATGGAATTATAACTACTCCATTCACTCACTTCTATCAGGTTATGTATACAACACATTCGATTATTTTTTACAGCTCTGATGTATTAAGCATTTGTATCACTTGAAATATTTTCATCATGAATTCAAATTATGTCAAAAATGTTTTGTTAATTGAAGCGTTAATCTTTCTATATAGTTAAGATCAACCTCTGTAAATGATATCATTTAATAATTCTGTTAGCAAGTTAGCCATTTCTTATCAAAACTGTTTTAAGCGTACTTAACTATTGGATGTGTTAACTTAATTAATTGACCGATAATGAATATGTTGCCAGTTATATAATATATCAACATTATGAGTATTCGTACCTATACACTAGCTGTTTACTTTTTGTACTGTTAGTAAAATGAGTTATCTATGTATAACATGAAGTTTTTGAGAGTACATTCTTTTCCTGGTTTTGAGCTTTCAAAATATCATTCGGATGGAAACAATCACAATTGGCAAAAAGTATACAGTGTATTTTGATCAATGTAGAAGACGAATTGCCTTGTATTTATATCTGTGTTTCTAAAGCCACCACAAAATACAATCAAAGTTTCTACACAATAAAAACTCCAGTTTCAAACTACAGTAGATTTGTTCAGTTGATAACAAATAAAATGCATTATTTCAAAAATGAGAGACGTCAGTATACATAAGTTGTATACAGTAGATTTGTTGGTAACAATATTTCATTAATAAAAGACCCAGTATACTTATTTTGTACGAAGTATTAATGATCAATTAAAAGCTGCAATTTGTTATCATGTTAATTAGACAATGGAGGCTTCTCCTTGTCAGTGATTCTTTATTTACCTTATGTGATCTTTAACTACAGCATCGGTTGTTTGTTAGTAAGCCTGATCACTTATCTCCTAACTTACTTGGAGTACATGTCCCACTACTTGTTGACGGACCATCACTGTCATAGTAACCATTGTTACAGGTACACACATTATTGGTACACATAGAGTTGTCCTTACATGCATCCCCAGGTAATGATGTACATGATACTCCAGGATTTAGTCCTGATTTGGAAGGATTTGTTTCAAACAATCAATTTGGGTTTTTTTTATGTGATAAAAGGCAAATGAAGTATTAATGACTAAAACCATAATCTATGGTTATGGATGATATGAAATTATTGTGAAGGTGAAGTTAAGTTTTTACTTCTATCAAATATTGTGATCAATCCACACGCAACAAAGACAATACTCTAAGATTTGTTACAATATGATTTACTTAACAGTCATTATTATAATAGTATGAAATTTGTGTTGTATATGTGTCGTAACTTACTTAATTCACATGTAGCACCACTGTCATAGTAACCTGTGTTACAGATACATATACCCACACTACAGGTAGAAAAGGCTGTACATTCATTTAGGATGTTGTTACAGGACTCCCCGGGAAGGATCTCTGATTATAGAATGTATATGAAACTATAAACATGTTGCCCTTTATATGTTATCCATTATTCACTCGCCCTCAAATGTAGGAGTTAAACTCCAATGTTTCACCACCTAGTTATCTCATGGTTACCAGAAACCACATTTTCTGTCATATACTTGATCAATATGGTCATCTTACTAAGGAAATGGTTTAACCATTTAACCATCTTTTACTGGAGAAGGGAAAAGACGGCTTATACATGCTAGACAATGATGTCATTATTATACATGCAGCAAACATTGCCTATGATGTCATAAACTTTGTCACGTTGCAGCATGTTTCTAAACAATTTAATTCACTAATTTTTTGTCAAAATATTGGATTGAAAAAATAAAACCCAGGTCTGTCAGTGATGAGCATTAGTGGTAACATGTCAATCATCTCAATCCAAAAATACAGTATAACGGTCAAACACATTCAGTAAAATTTTGTTTCCATAGCAAACTTCCAAACATCTTACTCAATCAAAAAATTCATTGTCTTGACTATCTGATTTAACAACACCTGAAATAAAAATATAGCTGCAGCCATTGATATGTAAGGCCAAAAAAATATGTCTGTTTAGGGTTACATTGTCAAAAAAAATAGGGGCGGTCGGTCGGGAGGATTTTTTTTTAGTGTCTTTCACTCTAAAATGATGGTCGGAACCAGAGTCTGAGATTGAAATCCTGACTTTTTAATTTTTTTCGTAGAAAAGTGGGAAAAAAATTATGCTCGGGGTAAAACATTAGGGTCGGTCGGGTAACCCTTTCTTTTGGCCTACTAAATTTACCCTGCATTTGTAGAACATCCATGTTTTATACATTTGTGTTAAGTTAAAACATATTATTTTTGTTATATATGGCCTATAAATAAGATTATCCAAACTTTAAAATTAATCATTTAGAAATATGATTTTTAATAAAGGCATACAGATTTTTGTAAATTACAAACACCTTTTAATAATTCAAATCATTGTTTCTGTTAGCAAGTTAGTCACTTCTATCAAACTATTTTAAGTGTATTTACAAAGTACTGGTGTTAATTGACTAAGGACAGTTTTCCAGCTAATGTACATAAAATACAATGTATACACATTACTATGAGAATAATCATACTTATTTTTGTACTGTTAGTGAAGTTATTTAGCTATCTAATATATAAGAATATCTAGAATCAGACATGTAGTATCTATATATATCTAGACTCTTCTACATGTTTGATTCTATAGATACAAAAAATAATCAAGCCAAATTTTAGGGATATTTTCAATATTCCAGAGAATGGTGGCCAGTTTCATATACAAATTATTTTGTGGTTTTGATTTTGTATAGAACCAGTTATAGCTGGCCATTGGGACAATGTGTTTCAAAAAATAAAGGTAAAAGACAAATTACATTGTACATATATATATTCAGCATGTTCATCAGTTGTACAAAATTTTAATTATTAATTAAAAGCTTGTGTCGTCATGTTTATCTGGCAATGGAGGCTTCTCCTTATAAGTTAATTTTTATTTGCCTTGTGTCATCTTTAACTACAGCATCAGTTGTTAGTTAGTAAGCCTGATCACTTATCTCCTGACTTACTTGGAGTACATATCCCGTTATTGGCTGACGGACCATCACTGTCATAGTAACCATTGTTACAGGTACACATATTACCAATACACTGTGAGTTGTCCTTACAGGCGTTTGTAGGTGATACTGGACATGCTACTCCTGGATTTAGTCCTGATTTGGAAGGATTTTGTTCATACAATCAATTTGTTTTTTGATGTGGTAAAAGGCAAATATCAAGTTTCTATAACTAACTTAGTAAAACAAGAATATAATGGCTGGGTTTCAATTACGTTGTGTAAAATGAAAGTGAATAATATTGTTACATATACATAATGTGAGAAATCAACATGTTACAATTTCGTTAAGAATTGTTATTTTTAGAACAATATGTTTTACTTAATGACATTTGTTTTTGATAAGAACCAGAATGAAATGATTGTAGTATACATGCCATAATTAACTTACTTAATTGACACGTAGCACCACTGTCATAGTAACCTATGTTACAGGTACATATACCCCCACTACAGGTAGACAAGGCTGTACATTCCTTGGGGATGTTGAAACAGGACTCCCCAGGTTGGATTTCTGATTATAAAATGTATGATACAAAATAACAAAACATAAACCTTTTGCCCTATATATCTTATTCATTATTTGGTCTTCTTGTTCACTAGAAAGAAACCTGTGTAACCACGTTATCCTGGTTGTTATAAACAACATTGTAATTAGAAAACAAATTCTTCCTTATTTACAAAGTGAAATAACGGTATAAGTGAGGGTTATAATTTCACCCTCGCGAGGGGGGGGGGGAACAATCCTATTCTGTTTCTCTTAAGTTAGTTCACACATTCAATTATTTTTACAATAGGTCAGATACATGTATAAATAAAATTTATAAAATTAAAGAAAAAAATTTGATTAATGTTTCTAAATTAGTAAGTTGGTCAATAGTGAATACTGCCTACATATATTTGTTACATCATTAGTGATTTATTATTATTTTAGTGAGATGTTTCAACTACATCTCGTATATGACTTTTAAGGTTACACACAACACTGGTACAGTAGCTATGTATAGTCATTCAAAGTATCTGCAATTACAATATAAACTTTGATCTCAATTATTATAGATATTAGAAATCATATTCTACTGAACATCTGCATCTGTTTCAAGAAGTACACGTCATTTAAAAGTTCTGTTTTCCCTAGCTGTGACTCTAACTTAATCAAGTTAACAAAAATCTTATAAAATGTACTTGCATTTTGTTAAAACCTATACGTCAAAAAAAATTCAATCTCTCAATAACAGCACTATATTAGGCAGTACTGTATATAATTAGTTGAAATGAATATTGGTGACACCATCACGTGGACTGAAATACCTGGTAATGGTAATTAGACAATATGTGACATGCTATACAGGGTCAGTGATGTAGAGGATAGCTTTATGTAATTGTTAGTTAATGAAAAATATAGATTTGTTATCAAAAGAACATAATTATTTTATTGTAATAGTTGTGAATTTAATAGTGATTAATTTTAAACATTTGTGGTATTATCAAAGCTTGTTTTATAATGTTTACAGGATAATGGAGGCTTCTCCTTGTCGGTGAATCTTTATTTGTTCTATGTGATCTTTAACTACAGCATCAGTTGTTTGTTAGTAAGCCTGATCAACATTTCATGACTTACTTGTTGTACATATCCCGTTATTGGCTGACGGACCATCACTGTCATAGTAACCAGTGTTACAGATACAAAAACCATTGATACATATAGAGTTGTCCTTACATGCATCCCCAGGTAATGCTGAACATAATACCAGGATTTAGTCATGATTTGGAAGAATTAGGTTCAAACAATCAATTTGTTTTTTGATGTGGTAGACGGCACATTACCTGAAGTATTAATGACTAATAAGCATAATGGCGCTTATACACATGATGTAAAGTGATAGTGAAGTGCAATATAGATTTTACTTATAAATATTGTGATCAATACTTTAAGATTTATTTCCATTATTTAAGCCATACCAATTTGAAACATAGTTCTTTCTCGCCCCTAAAATGGAAAAGTTAGAAAATAAAATAAAAAAACATTTCCCGCCCGTATTTCAGCCGCCCGGAAATCTGAAGAACGAAAGTCTGATTTTTCCCTTTCCGTTTCTGGTTTATGCTTTAGACATACCGAAATCCTTATCACTTAAGCGCTTGAACCGGTAGGAAAACGGAAGTATAAGCGCAAAAGGGAACCAGATTAAGAAGAAATGAATGAAAATATGGCGGGTGTTTACGTTATGTTGCAATTGTGAGAACTTTTTACAACAGGCACTGGTTACAAATGAAAGACATTAATGTACAGACCTTGTTCCTCCATTGTTGTCCGTGTGAGAATGACCCTGCGGTCAGCGTACGCTTTCTTTATGCAACGGGCTAAAATTAGCCGTAAATTAATGTCTTTCTTAACCCAGTAACCTCTTCACCGCAGTCAGCATCAGCTACAGTAATGCTATTGAAATACGACTTGTTAACAAACAACTTAATTAACTTGACACTTAATGTATACATTTACTAACCGTAAATAACTTCAAAGCAATGTAAGTGTAACATTCATAAAATACATTAAACAAGTTTAATTTGCATTTATAAATGATTTCAGTTGAAACTTAATATGTCTCTTCCATGGCAAGCTCGTGTGACTTGATTGATATAAATGACAAACACGTAAATTAGATTGAAAATGGCCGTTTTATTAAAACGACGGATACATATCACTATGTATAAACAATCTGTTTCATT
Organism: Argopecten irradians; assembly: GCF_041381155.1. Lineage (NCBI taxonomy): Eukaryota > Metazoa > Mollusca > Bivalvia > Pectinida > Pectinidae > Argopecten > Argopecten irradians. The sequence continues at coordinate 38,797,900 of NC_091134.1, forward strand.
TTACGTGTGAAATTACGTAATACAAAACTTAACTCTTCAAAGTTTTGTGCAAAACTATTAAACAAGTCAAAGATGGGAGTACAAAAAACGCCACAGAGATTACAAACCCTGTGTAGTCTTGTAGTATAAAAACAGAATACATAGGATAGAAATCTCTTCCCCCATCCGCAGCCATGGGAAAGAATTATACCAAATAAAGCAAGGTGTGAAAAATATCACACCTGTGCGAAAATGTATACCATATGAAAAATCAGAAAAACTTTCTGACTGGGAATTCACATACAATGACAATGCCGATTTTAATTTAATATTTAATAACTTCCCGACCCAATGACCGGAAGCCAATACATAACAACATACCTCATGATAGCAAATGAAATAGAATTTGGCACGGAAGACAATTTTTATATTCGAAAACATTCAAAGGCATATTGTAATACTGTTAGTGAGACCCCTAATTAAGTAAACTGAACAAAATTTCTAAAGATCTATCGACCCAATGCTAATTGACCTGATAATAACACATATACACATAAAATGCAAATGGTATAAAGCTTCAGCAAACAGATATAATACATTTAAGTAAAATTGAACAAAAATTAGATCCATCGACCCAATGCCCATAGACCTGCTAATAAGACATATACATGTAAATGCATATGGCACAGAGCTTCAGCAAACAATAAACCCTTTAGATCCAATGACCAACGAAAAGTTCATAAATGATGCAGCTACGACATGTTAAGAAAAGACTCATGAATGGATAATAACATATCGAAAACCGATGGCATGCGAATGTAACGCTTAAATGCCGTTGAATGCCATCTTCCCATTTGCTGTATATATATCATATATATATCTGTATATATCAATATGTTTTACTTAATGACATTTGTTTTTGATAAGAACCAGAATGAAATGATTGTAGTATACATGTCATGATTAACTTACTTAATTGACAGGTAGCACCACTGTCATAGTAACCTGAGTTACAGGTACATATACCCCCACTGTTTCTGTTAGCAAGTTAGTCACTTCTATCAAACCATTTTAAGTGTATTTACAAAGTATTGGTGTTAATTGACTAAGGAAAGTTTTCTAGCTAATGTACATAAAATACAATATATACACATTACTATGAGAAAAATCATACTTATTTTTGTACTGCTAGGGAAGTTATTTAGTTATCTAATATATAAGAATATCTAGAATCAGACATGTAGTATCTATATATATCTAGACTCTACCACATGTTTGATTCTATAGATACAAAAAATAATCAAGCCAAATTTTAGGGATATTTTCAATATTCCAGAGAATGGTGGCCAGTTTCATATAAAAATTATTTTGTGGCTTTGATTTTATATAGAACCAGTTATAGCTGGGCATTGGGACAATGTGTTTCAATAAATAAATGTAAAAGACAAATTACATTGAACATATATATATTCAGCAGGTTCTTCAGAAAAAAATTCCATGTTAAAACAGTAGATTTGTTGGTAACAATATGAAATATTTCATTAATAAAAGTCCCCAGTATACATATGTTGTACAAAATTTTAATTATTAATTAAAAGCCTTTGTCGTCATGTTTATCTGGCAATGGAGAATTCTCCTTGTTAGTGAATTTTTATTTTCTTTATGTCATCTTTAACTACAGCATTAGTTGTTTGTTAGTAAGCCTGATCACTTATCTCCTGACTTACTTAGAGTACATATCCCGTTATTGGCTGACGGACCATCACTGTCATAGTAGCCATTGTCACAGGTACACTTATTACCGATACACTGTGAGTTGTCCTTACATGCGTTTGTAGGTGATACTGGACATGTTACTCCAGGATTTAGTCCTGATTTGGGAGAATTTAAATTCATGCAATGTTAGTTTGTTTTTCCTTTAAATTTGGTAAAAGTGATAACATGTAATACTGAATAAAACAAATATTTTTCTTTATGCTAGAAAAGATTGTGAAACAAGTTTCCTTCATTTGTTGAATCAATGTATCTTAGTTCCAATGTCATAGAAACCTGAGTTGAAGGTAAATTTACTCCTATTACATGAAGAATGGTTGTGCATTCATAGCTTTAGAAGGCTCTTTGAAGGTAGAATTTCTGGTTTTGTAATGTATGATACAAACAAAAGATCACAGAGGGATCTTGGCGATCACTACAGAATGATCTGTTTCTGACAATCGAAAGAGGTATCTATTCTCTGCTTTTTAAACTTCAACTATTAATATCCAAGATGGCGGTCTGTCGGCTATCTTGTTGACCGATCAGTCCCAAAATGCATTATACAAAACTAGGGCATATATATGTAGAGCCTATATACATATGGAATGAGACAGATCCTTTCAGTATTTTCTAAGGAAATGCAACAAACTTCAAACATCAAAATCCAATATGGTGGCCAGTCAGCTTTGTTGTTACCCGACTGGTCTCAAAATACAATATGCATAACAAGGGCCCTAGGTGAACCTAACTACTAAGGAAATTCGAAAATTTCTTCACTTTTTTCTGGGAAATAGTGGTAACAAACTATCCAGATCTAAGATGGCTGCCTTGTTGGCAAACTTGTTGGCTAATCATGATCGTTCCAAAAATGGAATATGCACAACATCCTAGTGGAACCTACATATGAAATTTGAAAAAGATCACTTTACCACTTTCTGATTAATAACTAGTGGTAAGAAACTTCAACTATGAAAAAAATCCAAGATGGCCGCTTGAACTAACCAGTCCCAAAATCCATTATGCACAACTAGGGTCCTAAGGGAGCCCTATACATATTAAAATTTGATACAGATCTGCTCAGTACTTTGACACTAATTTGAGAAAAAAAAGAGTTAACACACTACAATTATCAAAATCCAAGATGGCTTCCTGAGTTGTTCATTTTATAATGATTAATTAAAACTTGTGTTATCAAGTTTGTATGACAATGCAGCAATGGTCATAGAATCATGATTTTTTTGTTAAATCTATTAGCACCAAGTTGTTAGTCAGCCTTTCACTCTAACTATCTGACTTACTTTCCATACACGTCCCACTGTTGGCTGGTGCTGAACAATCACTGTCATAGTAACCATAGTTACAGGTACAAAAACCATTGGTACACACAGATTTGTCCTTACATGCGTTTGTAGGTGACACTGGACATGTTACTCCTGGATTTAGTCCTGATTTGGGAGAATTTTAATTCATGCAATGTTAGTTTGTTTTTCCTTTAAATTTGGTAAAAGTGATAACATGTAATACTGAATAAATCAAATATTTTTCTTTATGCTAGAAAAGATTGTGAAACAAGTTTCCTTCATTTGTTGAATCAATGTATCTTAGTTCCAATGTCATAGAAACCTGAGTTGAAGGTAAATTTACTCCTATTACATGAAGAATGGTTGTGCATTCATAGCTTTAGATGGCTCTTTGAAGGTAGGATTTCTGGTTTTGTAATGTATGATACAAATAAAAGATCACAGAGGGATCTTGGCGATCACAACAGAATGATCTATGTCTGACAATTGAAAGAGGTATCTATTCTCTGCTTTTCAAACTTCAACTATCAAAATCCATGAAGGCAGCCTGTCGGCTATTTTGTTGACCAATCTGTCCCAAAATGCATTATACAAACTAGGACATAAGCCGCATTTTCCCTATTCAGAGCACCTCCTCTAATAAGGGCACCCCCACGTTTTTTGCTGAAAAAATAAACTAATTTTATAGGTTTTTTCTCGAAGATTGTAATGATTTCTCTTTGCAGGTGCTGATAAAATACTGTTTCACATCAGTTTGATGCTAAACATATCTATTTCATCTTGTATAAGAACTCAATTTATTGCATTGGACAACTTAGGATAGCTTTGCAGAGTGTTTACGCATAGAAACAGCAAGATCGCCATGTTCAAAACAAAACGTGTCATTTGAATGTCCCATACACGTGTGTATAGAGGCTAACTGGCAACAATATTTTAGCGATGTCTATACATGTTTTATGAATACTGTATATCGATGATAAAGGTTCCTAAACAACAGTAATGTTATGATTTCTAAGCATTTTTAATGTGCTCTTGTCTATTTCCCATCTGGCACAAAACGAAAGTAGCGATCGAAAGTACCATCCACCATTTTATGTACGCATGGTAAACAAACAGGCAAGCATGAAATGCCACATTTCTCTCAAACAGACACATTTAACCAATGTTAAATACTTCTGGTGCATACACTTCTTCATACTTATGTAATTTCAATACTTACTTGACTTAAAAACGTATGTTGGCTAAAGTTTCAGAAAAATATGAAAATAAAAGCAATATGACTATAGCCTGTTTCAGAAAAAAACCTTATAAAAATGATTTCAAACAACGGTGCCCCCCTCGGCCAATTACCCGCACCAGACGCCCTTATTAGAGAAAATACATTAAATGTAACAGAGCCTATGTACATATGCGAAAGACTCTTTCAGTATTTTCTGAGGAAATGCAACAAACTTTCTGGGAAATAGTGGTAACAAACTTAAACTATCCAAATTTAATTAAAGATGGCTGCCTGTCGGCAATCTTGTTGATTGATCGTTTCAAAAAAGGAATATGCACAACAAGGTCCTAGGGGAATCTTCAAATGAAATTTAAAAAATATCAATTTAGCACTTTCTGAGTAATAACTCGTGGTAACAAACTTCAACTATCAAAATCCAAGATGGCCACTTGAACTAACCCTATTTCATATTTGCCCATTTGTCCCTGCTACCAGGTATTTTGGTGGTCAGAGTAATTATTATCGCAAAACTTGTTGCCCTAATTCAAATTTGGTTAAAATTCCATTTAGTCCTTTTAATTATTACTAGCAGATAATGACTGATTTTAAGTTATACTTTCAAAACTTATCACCATTAGCAATTTAAATTAATTGCTTTTATTTTCTTACTGCACCTAACCCTTTCATGCAGGTAGATCGCATTACTGTTTCAATGAGCAATTTTTCGAAAATCTCATGGCTTGCAGTTACATCATGATAGGAGTATGCTAATGTAATTGTGTTGTCTAGTCCAAATTAGGCAGATTTCTGTACATATTACATCCTACTGGTATACTTACTAGCAGTACATGTTCCTCCGACATTGGTAGTATCTCCATCATTGTCATAGTAACCAGATTTACACACACATTTAGTATTACTACAGACAGCATTGGGGTCAGCACAATTACCAGCAGTACAAGTGTCACCTAGTAGACTTTCTGTAATGAAAACAAATACATAAATATTTAACATATTGAGAGTGCATAATTCATACTAAATATTACCATAATGTCTTTATATATATCAAATAATTTGCAGATCTAAACTTTTTAATAACTAACTGATTTCTTACTTGTTGTAACTAATATTGAAGATTCTGATGTTACTTCTTGATCTGCTGTCCAACTTCCAGATTCTATTGACTTTATATAGAAGTTGTACGTTGTGGCTGACTGTAGTCCTGTCACCTGTAGAGATGTAGCTGTAGTACCAGTCCGGGTACCACCACCAGCCTCAGCCCATACCACATCATACCTACTGACCTGACCACTATAGGTGGCCGGAGCTGACCAGTGTATAGTCACAGAGGTGGTTCCATCATTATGGAAGCCTGAGAGTGTTGCTTTAAGAAAATTTACTGGAAAATATTTCATAAAACATAATATTTATTTTTTAGCTGAACAGATAGCAATTCTTTCAATCTTCATAAATTGATTTTTGTTTAACGATGCAATCATTTTGATAATACTTTATACCAATAATACCAAACATAAGAACTTGGCTTCTAACAAATGCATATTTTTAAATTTTGGAAGTTTGGAAGTTTAGAAATGGTTCATCATGTTATATGACTTGTAAATGATATAACTCACATCTAGCTGTGTAATAATTATAACATTTTTTAATTGATATTATTTGTTATATGTTAATTGTTTTAAGCATTGATTTTATTATGTTTTGACTTCATAGGGGTATGAAAGAAATTTTGTTTGCAAGCTGTGTGAATCCGCGTTTACAACAAAATTTATTTATTAACCCTATCAAGTTAAAAATAGTTACATCAATGCTTATAATTAATTTTCAGACTATTTGATAACATAAAGTACGTTTAAACGTACGCTTTTTTTTATTTTCCAATAGAGTTTTTTCTAAACCAATGAATACGCAACGTCGACGTCTCTATTGTGACGTCAAGATTACGTCGGGTTTTCGTACCATTCTCGGGTTTTTTCTTCATAGTATATGCAAAATATAATCTGCCAATCAGAGAGGATTTAGCATGAAAACAAATAAAAATTAATTATAATGAAATAATTAAGACCTTTTGGATAAAAGGATGTGTGAGTTTATGTTAATCCTATCTTTATCACTATATCAAAATATAGAAAAGGTCTCTAACTGAAGAGATTCACACAAAATCAGTCCTAAAAGGGGCAATAAGTCAATTAGATATTATAAATTTACCGCTCACACAGGTACCACCAGCTGTACCAAACCCGTTACTATCAAATGTTCCTTGGTTACATCTACATCTGTTGTCAGTGGCACAATCAGCTCCATTCGTCTGACACTGGGTAACACCTAAACCACTAGTACAGGTCCCGCTTAATGCAATCACTGTAACATATTGATTAATTTTCAATACTTTATGCAAAATATAAATTAAATATAAGGTTCCAGATAGAGATAGATATTGTGTTTTTCTCCAGCAATATAATATGATCTAACTGCAATGTTTATGAAAAAGTAATGATTGGCTAGACTATATATGTGCCTGAAGTTATTGCATTGACCAAGTACCTCATTTTTCCTTACTAAGAATATTAATGTTAAATCATTGATAGTTCTTTAAACAAGCAAATCTTCAAAGTATTGTTGCAAATTAATACACTAATAACAACAACAATAAGATAATTTGCTGTGTACTGAACATTCATAACCGATATTCGGGTAATAATAATGAATGTTGAATTTCATACAATATTATATACACTGTAGTACATGTTATCAGTTAAAAGTAAGTTTTGATGATAACATACCTGTTTGATGACATGTCTCCCTTACATTAAAGCTATCGTCTTAAATCTATTTAATATATTGCTTTTGCAATTGTTGTCAAAGATATAGATATTCATTGATCTTAGATTTCAGATTAACGCGAAAAATGACAACACTTTGTCGGGACCATGTCAGGATCATTTCATGCAATTTTCAGCCGAATTGCACTGGTATAACAGGAGGAGAAGTTCAAAATGTATTTTCAAGATGGCGGCTGTGGTGGATTTTGGATCGACCAAAAAAATAACAATACTTTGTCGGGACTATGTGCGGATTATTTCAGGCAATTCAAGACGTCAAAATGTGAAAAGTTTACGCACTGAGCACGACGGACGTAACATAGTGGATATAGGTCATCCTGACCCTCCGGTAGAATGTAATGAACAAAATCAAATGTTTGTCTTTCTTGTTTTTTTTTCTCTTGGGATTTTCTTTTATATTGTTTAAAATCCCTCCAACTACTTAAGGAGGGTTAAGAAAATGGTATATATGAACCCTATATATATTATAAAAGAAATTCCAGAGGTATCTTGGCGCCCACAACAGAATGAACAATGTCTGACAATGGCAAGAGGGATCTTTTCTCTGATTTTCAAACTTTGACGACATCCTGCATATAAAATTTGAAACTTGTTCAACAATCTGAACCTTCAGTGCTTTCTGAGAAATAGCGGTAACAAACTTGAACTATCAGAATTCAAGATGGCATCCTGTCGGCCATATTTGTTCATTGATCGGTCCCAAAATGCAAAATGCACAACTTGGGCATTAGGGGAACTTGCATATAAAATTTTAGACAGATCCCTTCAGCAATTTTCTGAGAAATAGCGGTAACAAACTTCAACTATCAAATCCAAGATGACGTCCTGTCAGCCATCTTGTTGACCGATCGGTCCCAAAATGCAATATGCACAACTTGGTTCCTAGCTCATAGAGGGACCTGCATATGAAATTTGAGACAGATCGTTTCAGTACTTTCAGAGAAATAGCGGTTACAAACTTCAACTATCAAAATCCAAGATGGCGGCCTGTCGTCCAATTGCAACTTGCTCACCGATCAGTCCCCAAAATGCAATATGCACACTTAGGGCCCAAGGAGATCCTGCAAATAAAATTTGAAACAGATCCCTTCAGTACTTTCTGAAAAATAGCGGTAACAAACTTCAATGATCAAAATTCAGGATGGCGGCCTGTCGTCCAATTGCAACTTGCTCACCGATCAGTCCCCAAAATGCAATATGCACACTAAGGGCCCGAGGGGATCCTGCACATGAAATTTGAAACATATCCTTTCAGTACTTTCTGAAAAATAGCGGTAACAAACTTCAATGATCAAAATTCAAGATGGCAGCCTGTCAGCCATCTTCTCATCCGGAATGCAATATGCCCAACTAGGGCCCTTGGGGAACCTGCATGTGAAATTTGAGACTGATCGCGGTAACAAGAATTACCAATATGGATTGCAAAGATACACCTTTTTCTGTTCGTAATAGCCAGTTGTTATTGATGGAGTATTTCCTTGAATGGCATCCCTTATTTGTTGCAAAACTATTAAATATCTTACTTACGTGCAGTACATATTCCGTTATAGGCTAATGGACCATCACTGTCATAGTAACCATTGATACAGGTACACACACCACCAATACACACAGAGCTGTCCTTACAGGCGTTTGATGGTGATGTTGGACTTGCTAATCCTGGGTTGAGTCCTGATTTAGAAAGATAACCGCCGTACTGGTATGCTTCATCACAGAATAGAATCAAAATTGGAATATATATTTGATTGACCTAAGTATGTAGGACCTAAATGATTCAGAAAACAAAGGCTACTAAGAAGCTATATCATCTTCTAATTATATAATTAGTAATCAACCAATAAACTGGAAAGTTAAATATGCTTAATTTGAATAATAACACAAATGCACAATTCCTTTTTTCATGGAAATTCCATGTATTTTTCGTCCTGGTGCATATCCCTAAGTAAATGCTGTAAAACAAACCGTTGGTTTAGCATTCTCTTTCATTCGCTTTTTGTAACGTTGTAGATATATTTCCAGGTCTATTGATTCAGCTTGCAAAGAATTCATTTGAACTTTTATTTGCATGGAAGATGATACTTTCCATTTGTTTTGATGAGTTGCAATTCCGGAAAATGCCAACAAAACAGATTGAAATTAAACTAGAAATTATCATACACAATTTAAGGGCTTTTCACTGCATTTAGTGTACAATGCTATCATTGCCAGTTAAGTTAAGTTAAGAACTGAAAATATTGTATGGAATCAAAACTTTTTTACTGTATAGATCTTGACAAAATAATTTTATCTGAATTTTCACCGAAAACGATGATTTTGCATTATGAGTCCATGATCAATCGGAAGTTGACATTTTAGAGGAAAGAGTACAATTACAAACTTTCTCCAAATACTATTCTACATTGTACACAAGAAAAACTTAAGAAATGGGTTCAGTGATTAACGAGCTATGGCTGTCTAGGATAACTGGGAAGTGACGTCAAACAGGCATATTTGAATTTTAATCGACGCCATATTAACATTATTTGATTGTGATTACATAAGGAACATTTTGTGCGAGTCTGGTTTTGATCGGACTATTGGAATCGGAGAAATATTTTAAAATATATTAGACGAAATTGTCAAAATCTCCTTCGAAAAATATTAAATACGTCCAAAAATTAGTATTGAACCAATCTTAAATTTGAAGATATCAAAATCGTCAGGACATACTGCATCGATTTAATGCAAAATGCTGGGGGAAAATAGATAATTGAAAAAATCTAAAAATAGAAACAATTGGTAAACTTAGACCTCTAGCGAGCTTTTTAATGAGACATATTTTATATTAGAATAAATGATAGAACGTTATACATGGAAACTCCTTACAACAAGATATCTTCATATTTGAAATATTATTTATTTACTTTTTGAGTTATAACCGATTTTGTGATTTTAGCTTTTACGTCATGGAAGCAATATTGGATTTTTTGACCTTCTTGATTCTATTGACTGCACATCTTCAGATACATGGCTATAAAATTGAAATTGTTTTTATGCTATGTCTTTCTATTTAACTTGTAGAGCGTGTGTTAAACATTTTGGGGGAATTTAGCAAAGATCAAAGGATTTTCAAAATGCTATAAAACCATAACCGGAAGTGCTACCGAGAAATCAAAGACAGCCAATTCAGCAGAACGACATTCTAAATTGATCTGTAAAAACAATTTTGCAAAATAAAAAAGGTAAACTTTGACCCCATAGCGAGCTTTTTTATTTGACCTTTGTCCTAATAACGATATAAAAGAAAAAGTTGGTCTTTAATACGATCTACATAAACATCAAAAGTGTTTGCTGTATCTCAAGCGTTTATGAGTTATAGCTGTTTTAAACTTTTGAGGTATGACGTCATGGCGGCAATATTGGATTTTAGACCATCATGCAAATGTTGCGGTCACCCCTTTAACTCGTGCTATACAACATAAATTCATTAGCATTTCTCCCATTCTTCACCGGGATATTCGCTGGTTGCTCAGTGGCGTAACTACGACGTGCATTGTCATCAATTTTGACGCATAACGATGTTTCTGCATTCTCCAAAAAGCTGGAAACCAACTGAAATTTCGTCATTTGTTCTACTGAGTACGGGAGAAAAAGAATCAAACATGGGTCTGTAAAGTGGACAGGGATTTATCAACCCTTGTGAAAGATTTTGACCGTCAACCCTCGGCAAGCCTCGAATCTCGATTCTTTATTTACACTTTGAACATATAATATGTCAGGTAATATGTCATATATGTTACTGGCTAGGCTACATACATGACTGAAATCACTGCAATGTATGTTTATACCACTATTTTAATAGTTAATTAAACTGTATGTCATATATATTACTGGCTAGGCTACATATATGACTGAAATCACTGCAATGTATGTCTATACCACTTACTTATTAGACAATTTACTCCACTCTGGTAGTGCTGTGTGTCACAAATACATGTCGAGCCATCGCAAACTTGCCGAACAGCACAGTCACCGAAATAACTGCAGGAAGTGCTAACAGCTGCCTTACACCCCCAATTGTACAACAAAACTGCCTGAACACAAAATAAATACATATCTTCAAACATATTATTATGGAACGCAATAACTGTCTCATATACGTTCTTGGATTCAAATCGACATTTAATTGAGGTATTGATTGTATTGACATATACCAAATTGTAAAATATATGGAACGCCATAGCTGTCTCGTAAGATTTAAATATGGTATAATATATGAATTTGTGTTTTCATCATATTAGAGGGGCTTTCGTCACTCATACCTACAATGAAACAGCGCAATCATACAATGAAATGTACATCCATACAATGATAAAGTACAATAATATAATGGAAATGTATATCATGTATGCAATAAAATATTGATGTTTTTGAATAAAGTAGAATTATACAATGGTGAAATCAAATCAGATAAAGATGAAATCATATAATATGATATCATCTTATAAAACAATGATAAATATGAATCAAATATTTATATGTCACCAAATCAAATAATGGCAAAATTGATTGATACAATGATAAAACATAATACCATGACAAATAAAAATAAATTAACGGTAGAAGCAAATAATACATATTTCAAATCGAATCAAATTTAGATACGGCGGCCATTACAAATGTGTGAAATAGAAGGGTCTCTGAAGTATTTCATTGGGCAGAGTTGTTTAATTTCATAAATGGGATGTAACATGGAGGCAGTGGAGTACATAAGATCCTAATATATAGGTATGTGTACGTTTTCCCAGCATTGCATGGACAATATATTTAAAATATGCCGCTAACGTAGCGTAGGCCAAATCTGTCCTACGATTTTACATTTTTAAGAGGTACCGCGAGCTGACTACATATTAGGCAAAAAATGAAAGAAAAAAAAACCCAATAATAATAGGCAGGCTTAGCGGAATATAGGACCCTATGCTAGTTGCTTGAAATAAAAGTCACAAGACATCACGTTATATTTGACAAAAGAAACCTAGAGTTATTGTACGAAAACAATAACCGAAACGAAGTCTTTTGACCAAAAACCCCATGCCAATTTAACACCTGTTAACTGATTAAGCTTCAGTTGCTCTGTGTTCTGTCCCCTGGCCGAGTCACACCAAAGTGATAGTTTCTGCTTTTGCTTAGAGCGCAGCACACCGGGAATAGGACGACTGGTTCGCCCGTTTTCAGTATAATGTAAGCGGGTGGGGTATGTTGCTTGGTGTCTTCGGCGGCATGCTTCGGTGGTGTAGGACAAAAAAGAACAAAAGCTCACTTCACAAGAAGACACAACACGATTATACTACAGTCTCCATTACAATGACAATGACAATGACAAAGATTTTATTCTCGTAAACATACAAACAGTAGTGTAGAGAATATATAAACAGGACATATACATGTAAACAGCATTAACAATGAAATAGTGCAGTACATATTACACATATACTAGAATATACATATATAATATACTGGTTATATTAATGAACTGAATTAAGTCTGTCTTGTATAATAATTATAAATTTTGTAAGTGAAATAAGTTCAATGTTAACTACATAATTAAATAGAGTTTCAAATTTAAAAGTATTTGGTCTTTCATAATAGTATCTAGACATAAATTTCTTTCTATTGGATACTAAGTGATCATCAGTACAGTTAAATAAATAATGGAACTCATCTCCAATTTCGTTTAAGTTACACATGTTACACAATCGTTGTTGTCTTGGTATATTAATCCATCTGCCACATTCAACCGCTAGTTTTACATTACATGTTCTAAATTTACAATAAGCCTTCGCCAGACGTGGAGGAAGAACAATCAAGTAGTTTTCAAAAATCAGATCATGCTTATAAATTCTATAATTGGTACCTTTCGGAGAGTTGAAAACATCATTTTTCCAACTATATATAAAATTACTTTTGAGGGCATGGAAAATAACTTTTTTCAAACAATGTGAACTAGTGAATTCCCTTCTCTCGAAAACATTAACAAGATTACATTCTTCAAAAATACTTTTAATACATTTTAACCACTGTGTATTATAATTATTAGTAATCTGGAACAGTTTAAAATTAAGCTTGATATGTGATGATTCTATCATCCTTGCCCAATAGCCAATCATGCGGACTTTAATACTGATAGATAATGGGAATCTACCAAGTTCCCCGTATACCATGAAGTTGGGTGTTGATGTTTTCAACTTAAGAATATGTTTACAAAATTTCAGGTGGAGACGTTCTAAAAGTTTATAATCACAAAATCCCCAAACCTCACAACCGTATAATATAACAGGTTTTATAGCTTTATCAAAAATATCTAAATTACAATCAATAGATAGATTATGACTCCTACATTTAGCAATGGCACCATACATCGCTTTTATACCCTTTTCATATAATTTCTTAACATTAAACTGCGTGAAGCCATTTTTGGTGAAATAAACACCAAGATATTTGAAATTTTTCACAATTTCCACGTTGTTACCATTAAAAGTGAACCTCATATCTCGAGATAGATTCCCTCTACCAAAAACCATAACTTTCGTCTTATCGATGTTAACTTTAAGGTGCCATAGCTTGGAATAATTATAAAATACATTAAGTTGCTTTTGTAAATCTTCAGCAGAGTCTGCAAGTAATATAGTATCGTCAGCATACAGTAAGACATACAATTTAAGGTAAACTTGTAATTCACTCTCAAGTTTCCCAGATAAAGCTGACAAACCTTTACAATCATGTGATTTTAAAAAAAACCGAAACGAAGTCTTTTGACCAAAAACCCCATGCCAATTTAACACCTGTTAACTGATTAAGCTTCAGTTGCTCTGTGTTCTGTCCCCTGGCCGAGTCACACCAAAGTGATAGTTTCTGCTTTTGCTTAGAGCGCAGCACACCGGGAATAGGACGACTGGTTCGCCCGTTTTCAGTATAATGTAAGCGGGTGGGGTATGTTGCTTGGTGTCTTCGGCGGCATGCTTCGGTGGTGTAGGACAAAAAAGAACAAAAGCTCACTTCACAAGAAGACACAACACGATTATACTACAGTCTCCATTACACGCATAGCGCACTACATGCACGCTGCACACCGCATACATGAGAGGCAGTCCTTTCAGGACCTTAGTTATTAATAGGACGCTAATTTAATCAAACAAACATTAACAAATGCACGAACATTCATCATCTCTGTTCTTTTCTATTTGACTTGTCTCCATGTGTATCGCGTATTAAACCTATGTACAACACAGCTCACCATTACATTAGTTATTTTTGGTAAGACATGCCTCTTAGCGTACCAAAACGATATAAACTCCAGTGTAATACTTACCATTACAGTATATGTACACACAGGTAGTGGGGCAGTGGTTCTCATTATCTGTTTTAGTTGTGTGAGAAGTTAAATATATGTCTTGTCCCCCAAGGTATAGTTCTGGTCACGTACTAAAACGATATAAACTCCAGTGTAATACTTACCATTACAATGTGTGTACACACACGTAGTGGGGCAGTGGTTCTCATTATCTGTTTTAGTTATGTGTTCACAACAATAGATCGTCCAACCAGGAAGTCAAGTAGAACAGTAGTCTGTAAGATTGGTGTTTAGACGAAGGTATTCTGTAATTCCTGTACTTCTATCAGATAATGGAAGTTATTCAATCTATAATTCCTGATCAAGCTTCATCACACATCTTTAAAACATTGTTAGAAGAAAATGCTCTTTAGATATTGGCGTGGATTACTGCTACCCTACTGGTATCAGATATGTGTTCTGCTTCACCTGAATGAATCACATTGATTGTAATGGACACGGTCGAAATGTTTGCAGTCAGGGGTATTTCACTTCCGTGTCATTTAACACTGTACCATTACACCTATGTCAGGCAAACGTGTGTATTTACGTCAACTTTTTAATTTTAAAAACGTGAGAAAATAGACAAACCAACATCACATTTTTGGAACAAGTATTATTAACCAGGTATTTCATATTATTCCATCATTTGTATCGAGAAGTTGTAATTAACCAACTTTTTAATTCATTTTATTCAATCAACAAGATGATGATGTCAAAAAATTTAATAATAGTCTTACACGCGTTACAATTCATCTCCTTAATCTTGCATATTCTATATTGGCTTCATTCAGACTAATGCACGAGGTAAATCCTTTCGTTAACCTCTTATGGAGATTACGATATCAAAAGAGATATCGCAGATTGTTAATGAAGTTGTGAGTGCATATCGTATCCGGAGCACAACAGGTAATACAAGATCCAGAACCACTTTATGACGAAATGTGTGTACTAATAATTTATACATTTTTAATACTTTTTGTATCGACCAGGAAGTGAAAATAATGCTGCTATTCCACCTGTGCATATTACAGTTATCTCTCTGTGAGAGGTAACGCATTTTGATGTCATTATTTTGTGGGCGAAATCTTTTTCTTTGAAAGGTATGACGTTATACGTTTGCAATGACGGAACAAATAATAACCATGCGGAAGGGCAGATAACTCTGTAATATACATACAATATGAAGAAATGGATATTAGGGTATTATATGGGCGTTACAATGCCATTCGTCTTATTTCAAAATTACAATGAAATATTCAGGAAAACATAAATTTCCACCTCTTTTCGCTTTGCTCTTTCAGATAATAAAACATTATCAATAAAATTTTATACGCTGAACTGCAATGTTGTATCTAGAAAAACTTTCCATTAAGTAGACAAAAATTACCATTTTCTATTCTATATAAACGACTCCAGCGGGAATAAAAAAGGTCAATAAATAAGAATTAATTGTAGAAAACATAAATATACTAAATATGTATCTGATAGAGTATCAACCACACGCTTTAGTGAAAAGGTTCATACAGGATTATCAGTGATTGGCGATTCGTTATTTGAGCGTGAATTATTATGACAATGATTTGTTTTACAATAAACCATAGAGTGCTGCAGCCGGGCAGCCGGCAAATCGTATTTAGTTAGACATAAAAAAATGATTCTTTACGAGTTCGTATATTCCAGAGAGGACCAATGATATTGTTTGAGTTTGTTTTGCTTTTTACTTGTCAATATTGTGTACCTCTGATGGATCTTTAGAACTTCACATATAGCATATTAAAGAGTTTTAAAATCCATTTTGTATTTCTAGCAGTGTTAAAGTAAACTATGTTGAATTCTTTTAAACATAAATTAGATGTCAATTAATTAAGTCAGTAGCTATTAAGTGTCGTTTCAATTCAGTCCATGTAAGTGGATATTATGTTGAGATACCGGGTTAGAATGCCTTGTTAAAAGTGAAAAGGTATCAAAACATCCAATTAAATAATAAACTTTATTTAACGTCGGTGATCATTAAAGTACAACATCAGCTCTAAAGAGCTATTAAAACCGACAAATAAAACAATACACGTTTATATAACAAATGTAACCTGTACCAATACTGTTATTGTCATGTTATTTTTAAATGGAAACTCCATAAAAGCTAAAGCTAATATCAATTAAACGAAAAAAAATCCAATACGTTAGCACCATTTAGTAGTCATGAAATATTAGCATTACCATATACATCCCATTGTTTAAAGTGCATGGGACACACAGAAGAACTGAGTAAACTCTTATGTAAGTTAAAGTGAAAGCTAATTTTATCAAGGTCCGTTTTATTATTCCAATCAATGCTAATCAGTATTATCACTGTTTAAAGATGGTTTATGTGAATATCGCCGTGCAAGACGCCGCGTTACATTCAACTACATTTTTTTATTATACCATATTACCAGTTATTATCGCGGGGATAATATTTTCGCGATTTCGCGGGACAAAGCTTTGATCACGAAAAAATTGATCAGCGAAATATTGAGAAATGAGTTATATATAGTCCGAAAGCCATATCACGAAAATTTAAATCCGCTAAAATTTATTTTTTCGTTTCAGTTAAAATCGCGATAATTTTGACCTGCGTCAATCAGCTGCTATACGGATAAAAGTAAGTGTCTGTATCATAAACAAACACTGAACGTTTTGAAACGATGTTTTCCTTACTCATCAAAGTAAAAGAATGGTTCATTAAAACATAAAAAATAAATTATATGTTAACCATACAGTGTGTTCATTGTGGAAACATTTGAACTGTACACCTCTCTTATATTTTACAGACAAATTTAACATTTAGCGTAATCATATTCATGATCTGGCAATTTCGTATTATAAGGCTGAAATGTGGCATACACACGTTTTCCCAAAATTTAGATTGAGTAACCTCCCTTTGAACGTGTAAGGTTTTATAGCACATTTGGATAAAACGTTGAGTGGTTATTCGATAATATTTTCAACGGATACTCTGATGTCCATCGTCATTTAAAAAAATGTCTACAAACTTTAGCATGGAAGGAAGAAATATTTAACCAATTATATACCGTACAGGTAGAAATTTTCGCGGAACATTGGAGTAATTGCAAAAAAAATATCCGCGAAAAAAGTAACAGTTATCATTAATCACTTTTAGACAGGCTATACGGTAAAAATTCTGATATATCGCTACATAATTTGACTAGACCATCGACATTTTCCCATAGTAGTATAATCGTAAAAGTATGATAAAGTATGAATGACTAGAACAACAAAATTATATCAATAAGTATGATCAATTATTCAATTATACGGTCGTGGTGCACGTGACTCAACGACAGAAATAAAACATAACAGATTCTTTTTCAAATATAAAAAGTGTCACTATGAGCGTAAATTAGGAAGTACATTACCCACACAAACATGAAAATTATAAAATTTATCAAGCAAACGTAGAGATAACACAACAAATGATACAAATATAAGTATAGATCGGTTACGAGATTCCTTTCCCAAGTGAAACTTTTACATAGTAAGAAACAAGTTAACATTAACACATTAACACATAACACAATCAGTAACTGCTGTCAGCCGATTCCGTCAAAGAGAACCCACTCCGCTTCTTCTGTTGCGCCTATCTGTCCCGGATAATATAGTTTAGGGGGTGTCTTTGTCTCAGGAAGGTGTGACTATGTGTCAACGAGCGGGATTGGTTCCAGTAATTACTCGCAGCTTTTTGTTTTTTCTGATCGTCCGTGCGAGGGTTTAAAGTGGGGGCCGTGCCTCCGGCGAACTCCAAGGGCAGGGTGGACCATAATTACCATCGTGGTGGGTATTGAGTGTAATTCAGACTTAGACCAGTGAAAGAAAAATTGAATCTTCCATGGAGTCGTTGGTGTACAGTGTAGTTATACGTGCCGAGTGTGGCTCTCTAGGTGTGCGCAGTGTAGCCTTCCTGCAAGTTCAATGTGCTTGGCAGAGAGAGCCGGGGTTGGAGTTTAGTCATTGTCCTACCGACTATCCCCGAAACATGCAGTAAGGCAAACTGTGTCAATCTGCAAATGCTTTAGCCGAATCCTAAAAACGGGCCAGCATCTTTGCCTCCGTACTCTTTCGAAAATTGGTATTGAGATGACAACTGGGGAGGACAATTTGCTTCGCCTGTTGCGTGGAGAGTTATGTAATTATTGTTACATATAGAAAGTTATTGTTGATGCGTATCAATTATGCATTGGCTGATAATGAGACTGTCAGCAGGGTTCCTGGAGTTCAATTCATTATACAACCAAACTGCTAGGATGCTCGTGCATGTACAGGCGCACCGGATATGATGCTAATTGTTCCTGTTTTTGTACCAGCATCGAGCCGTTCTTTGAAGCAAATTTATTGTAGGCCTGTATTCCGGCGATAATGTACGCATACGTGGTCAGGTTGCTTGTGCATAACTCGCAAGAGGTGACGTTACTTAGGATTTGAGCGTTCTTTTGGGTACTAGGATTCTTGCATGGCGAAGTTGTGTATATAGTATTTCTTCGTCTCGAATCAAACTCGGTTACAGATATAGGGTCTATGGCTTGCGCTGAGGATACCGCTAGATGATACAATCATATCAGCATTGTGTTGGCATCTTTGGCTTTTAATCCATGGTAGAAATCATCGTATCGTACCTTGTGTCGTACTGACCTTGGATTGTGTTCTTCAAGTGCTACGTGAGATTGAACGATACCTCTTAGACGTCCAATTCGGATGGAAGTTCCTGGATCTAAAAATCGCTAGGATTTTAGTATGATACATCATTAATTCTCGTTCAAATTTTGCTGAAGACAATTTAGTTAAGTTCCGTGCTGACAGCATTGTCCCGTGTAAGCTAGTGGTCCAGATTCGACCGGGAGTTCACTTGATTATAGTTTTCGTTTTCGATATATTTCTCTAGGCTACTTCGCGCGTTCTTAACTTCTTTCGCGAGAATTCGCATAGAATAGTTGAAGTGATAAACTTTGACGTTGCACGATTTTGTGTCTGCATGGTACTGATATTGTAACAGGAGATGGCAGCTGCAGTATGTGATTTTGCATATGATCGCCATTATCAGGATTGTGACATTTGTAATTGTGCACCATTTAGATTGACAATAACCCGTCAATTTCCGTCCGTTTTGATCTGTCTGTCCAGAATGATGGGTGAGTTGATAGTGGACTTAGCCGTTGGTTGAAGTTTTGTTGGAATCTTACGTGTGGAACATTGTCTTCTTAGACGCCGAGTTGATGTTTACTAGAGGTGAACATGATTCCAACAGTCTGTTCAACTAGTGGCTAATATTCTACAGTATAGCATTTAGTTGCTTCTGATTTTTGTCTGGTTCGGGCTTGTATTGAGTACTTCCTTTGAGCTCGTTCTAGACACACAAAAATCATCAGAAGAGCTTAAAACAAACACATAAATTTACATCTAGTATATTTTTTTTTTTATTTATTATTATTTTTTTTTTTTTTTTTTTGACATTTTTTATTTTAGTATTGATATCACTACTTTTTTTAATATCACAAGGGTATGAAAACAATTGTTTGCAAACTGTGTGAATCTAGCGGATTCTGACAAACATACTTTTCTTGTACGATGTTTTAAGTGATGCTTTTTCCATATCAATTAGCAAAGTCAATGTCTTTATGATGACATCACGATAACATAGGATTTTGCGCCATTCTCGGATTTTTTTTCATAAGGGATATAAAAAAATTCAAATAAATTGAAATGCCAATGTCTCTTTTGTGACGTCGCTATTTACGCGCCATTACCGGATTTTGTTCACGCAGGTATGAAAGAATAAATCGACTATTCTCAAATTGTGTTTTGTATGAAAACAAAATTTTAATTTAGTTAAGAGACAAAAAAAAATGTATACTTTTTATAGAAACCATATATTTACAGAAATTATGCCATGTTAAAAAACACAATAAGAAATAAAAGAAAAAAGAAAAAAAAACGCAGGGAAATTATGTTTTACCATTGCTAACAGATACGAATATCTATATTTGCACTTGTGATACCATGAGTATCTTTAAAATAAACCTTCAGCCCACCCATCCAACCCCCCTCCCCCAACCCTTATCGAAAGATTATACGAATAGTTTACGATTCAGTTATCAGATATTTCTTACTATTAAAAAAAGGATATTTTCTAGTATATCAGAAGTTAGATGTAATTAGAAAAAGGATCATTTTCTACCTTGAGATAGGACGAATAGAAATCTGTGTCCTTTGCAGATATTCAGTACTGTATATCAACTGTTGACATGCATGGGGCTTGAGGTTAGACAGTAGGGAAAACATTTCTCTTTCCTAACCACCAAGGCTGAAGAGTCTATTATTTCATTGTTTTTCCTGCTTTTCGACTTATTTTAACAATAAGGGCTATAGTTTCTTGGATTCAAAGAACTTCTTTCCAAAATATATCCTGTGTGTTGTCTTTTCCAATGTACTTTACATGTTTCGGCTGGTGAGATACTTCTATATTTTTTGTTCCAGTTGTTGCTATATCAGCTGGAGAGAGTGGTTGCATCATTGTTGGACGGACGTGCCCTTCCAGCTCTACTTGTATTAGTAATACGTGCGTATGTAACTCCGGATACTACGACAGTGGCACGTCTTGTTCACGCAGTAAGTATTCATATTTTTGCTCAAGTATTTTAAAATTCGCCTTATTGATTCCTTTATTTTCCATATCAATATTATAAATTAAGAAGGAAAGGCATGAGCCTAACCAAATGATGAATATCCATTATGGACAAAATGTCTTGATAAACAAATCTTCGGAAAAATAAACTTAACAAACTACAGCACTGGTTGTCCATACAATGTGAGAAAATAAGTTTGGCTTTTATGGCATAAGACATTTGTATTTTGTTTTCTGCCAGTTGTTGTAATATCAGCTGGAGAAAGCGGCTGCAGCTCCCTTGGACAGTCTTGCCCTTCCAGTTCTACCTGTGTTAGCAATACGTGCGTATGTAACTCCGGATACTACGACAGTGGCACGTCTTGTTCACGAAGTAAGTATTCATATTTTTGCTCAAGTATTTTAAAATTCGCCTTATTGATTCCTTTATTTTCCATATCAATATTATAAATTAAGAAGGAAAGGCATGGAAGAGCCTAACCAAATGATGAATATCCATTATGGACAAAATGTCTTGATAAACAAATCTTCGGAAAAATAAACTTAACAAACTACAGCACTGGTTGTCCATACAATGTGAGAAAATAAGTTTGGCTTTTATGGCATAAGGCATTTGTATTTTGTTTTCTGCCAGTTGTTGTAATATCAGCTGGAGAAAACGGCTGCAGCTCCCTTGGACAGTCTTGCCCTTCCAGTTCTACCTGTGTTAGCAATACGTGCGTCTGTAACTCCGGATACTACGACAGCGGCACCAGCTGTTCACAACGTAAGTTATTTATGTTCAAGTAAGTTTAAATTTGCCTCATTAATTCGTTTCTTTTTTCATATCAAGGTTATAACTAAAGAAGGATAGACATGGCCTTTTAATATGCTAAACCAAATGATTAAGAGATATATTTGTCAAATGTATTACCATATCAATCACACATGCACATTTTCTTGCCTTTCATGTAACGGTATTACACATGAATAAATGTAACCCTAAATATCTTACCCAAAGTATAAGTAAAAAAAAATCATTGAAAAAGTGAAATCATTCCTTAAAATGGCTATCTGATTAACATTCCGCAATTAACTTTTAATATTATTTTTCGTTCCACAGTGATTACGTTAAGCGGGACCTGTACTAGTGGTTTAGGTGTTACCCAGTGTCAGACGACTGGAGCTGTTTGTGCCACTGACAACAAATGTAGATGTCTCCAAGGAACATTTGATAGTAACGGGTTTGGTACAGCTGGTGGTACCTGTGTGAGCAGTAAGTTTATAAGATTGTTAAAATGATATCATCGCCTGATTCAGAACAGAAGATTAACTGGTGTTTCTACTTCTTCCGAGTTGGTACCCTTTCCTGTATTAAAGAAAGGGTACCAGACTAATATAAACGGGCTTCAAAAACGTTTAAACAGAAATATGGCCAAAGATTTATTTGAACTGCTCTTTTCTTATTCATATGTTTTGTTTTACTATACGTCTTGTTCAGGATTTAAGTTTTAATCCGTTTCAAGAGTAATTGTGATGATCTATACTTACTAATACATTGTTCTTTATTTAAAATGTTTATATATATATGCTATGTTCTATTCCCTTCAATTTCACAATTTGCTTACTTATTCCAATAGTGACGGTACTAATACTGCGTATTCTGTATTAGCTTTCCTATTATCGATTGTTACGTCTTTATTTTGTGAGCGCAATTCACGTTTGTTTTCTCATAAAAGTATGACGTTACGCTCGCAAACACTCGACGCCACAGTCGATACCTACCCACTAGGGCGGGTGACTCTGTAATTTGCAAATACCATCGCAGTTGTAGAGTGATTAGGGCATACAATATATAAGCAATAAACTTTTGGTTGCGAATTAGCACCCACCAAATACACCTTGTAGTCGGTGATTTGTCTCAGGGTACTGTCTTTTACTCCGAAAACTATGGCTAATAACCTTTGCTCGACTGCTTGGAGGAATTTTCAAATACATGTCTTTGAACAAGATTATTTTAGTGTTTCATTGTAGACTTAGATCTAAACCTTTTGTTGCCTTTTGAAATACAGAAAAGAGCACCAATGTTTGCTTGATGGGCACTTAGCAACAACTTCTATTTTCGTACTCTTAGTTACTTTAATCTGAAACCAGAGTGTTGTCTTGATTATTTTCGTAATAAATTAAAATATGCTACGATGTGTTACCTTTATCAAGTAACTATTTTTTAATTACTAAACTTTGACTTTGTTTCAGTAAGTAACATTATGGCGACATCTCTAGCCTACTCAAGTGTTGGAACCGCATCTGTGACTATAATCTGGTCAGCTCCAGCCACCTACAGTGGTCAGGTCAGAAGGTATGATGTGACATGGAGTGAGGCTGGTGGTGGTACCCGGACTGGTACTACAGCTTCATCTCTACATGTGACAGGACTACAGTCAGCCACAACGTACAACTTGTATATAAAGTCTATAGAATCTGGAAGTTGGACAGCAGATCAAGAAGTAACAACAACAACACCAATAACGGTTACAACAAGTAAGACTTCATTTAATATTTGGAATGAAAAATGTACGATATGTACCATCCTCGATACTCCAATGATTCTGATCACTTAAGATCTCTACACCCCTGGACTATCTCAAAGTAAAATTGGAGGCAACAGAACAGAACAGGTAATTTTGTCCCTTGTTGTACATCAAAAGAGCCGTATAACGGTACACTTTGGTTGACTGTGTGGCTTTGAAGTTGGGCGTCGCTCTCTCTGTGATCTTCAAAGAAAATGTTTGCAGGCCTGGGATTGGTTCAGATTTGTTCACTTGAGCTACCTTCAGTTTTGCTATGAGATAGTCCAGGGGTGTAGAGATCGTAAGTGATCGGAATCCCTGGGGTATCGAGGATGGATATGTACGGTACTGATAAATCACTGAAGGAGCAAAGGCGGGAAGCTATTTCGGCATATTTTACTCAATGCTTTTTTCATGCAATTTATGAAAAATTTTGGGTTTCTTTTATTAATTTATTCGACATCATTAATGAAAATTTATTTCAAAATTCATATCCTTACTTTCTTATTGTTTTGTACTGTTATATCACATTAACGCATTTCTTTGGTCCGAAGGCTGCACACAGTGGTAAATCGAATGATATGTGATAATCTTTCCGGCTAAATAATAATGCATGATATTATTTTGTTCTTGATTTACCTTTGATTTAGATCTTTTAAATTACTTTTTGTCGTTACAGAAAGCCTTCTTGGAGATCTATGTGGTGTTTGTACTGACTCCAATGCCATCTGTAGCATTTCTAAATGTGTATGTAGATCTGGTTACTATGACAATGATGGAGATACTACCAATGTCGGGGGAACATGTACTGCTAGTAAGTACTATCAATATAATCATAAATGATAAAAGTTTCAATAAATCTTCCCAGTTTTCATATTTGCACATGTATTATAATCCTATGAAGTTGCATAATAGTTTCAAAGAAATAAGTAAACATGAAAGAGAAATAACCATATAGTTTTTAAAATCTTAAATTAAAAGCTGTTGTATTGGAGTTAAATGAAATCTTTCTAAATCAGGACTAAACCCTTGATCATCCTGTCAGCCACATATAAAATAGTTTTGTACCCAGACCTTTAACACTGCAATATTTTTTTTTTTTTTTTTTTTTTTTGGGGGGGGGGGGGGTCGAGCGTGGGCGGATTTGGCAACCCCACCTTTAATATCTTCCTGTGACATTGTATTGGAATTTTAAAAAATATCTTTCAAAATCAGGATTAAACCCAGGAGAATCATGCCCAACCTCACCATCAAATGCATGTAAGAATAACTCTGTGTGTACTGGTGGTATGTGTACCTGTAACAACGGTTACTATGACAGTGATGGTCCGTCAACCAGTAGTGGGACATGTACAGCACGTAAGTTATGTTCCACTTAACATAAAACTTTTTGTGTTAATTATAAAAAAGTCTTTATTTTCTTAACATCTTCTGGAGCCGTAAGTACAATTGCCTATCAATTTATAATATATTATTGTTTATCAACATACATTTACTGCGAATATCCAAAAAATAAGTGAACTTGATAACATACTTAAGCTCCAACCCATGAAAGAAATTACAACCAAACATTTCATGTTACTGTCAGAAGCTTAATAAAACATTAATGCACGATTGTAATATCAGGACTAAACCCAGGGGTGACATGTAATGCAGTAATACCAAATGCATGTAAGGACAACTCAGCTTGTAGTGAAGGTTCATGTTCCTGTAACTCCGGTTACTATGACAATGATGGTTTGTCAGCTAATAACGGGATATGTACTGCACGTAAGTTTACGGTTACGCTGCATGACTATACAATACTGGTTGGCAACTCGTTATCGTGATGGACCTAATATCGTAATTTTAAATGGCGTAATTATACAAAACAAGATTTTCATACTTTTTGTGTATAGAAAGATGACGCATACCAAAATCATCAACAACAAATCATCAACAATAAATATTTTCAAGTTTTAGAAAAAATCGATATTTAGATTAAAAAGGGCAAGTTTCAGTAAATCTTACATCACAAGAATGACATCAGTCATGGGAAGCATGGATCGGTTTTATTTTAAGATAAATAGTACCGAATCGCATATCGTCTGCATCCTATGATGTCATACAACAGCGTTCAAAAACCGAAAGTAGGAAGGGATGACAAAATACAAGGTAGACCACTATATTGATTTTGTTGGTTATTTCAATGTTTACAGAATTAATCACCATTAATAGTGTTTTTAAATATATTTTATACGGTTTTAGACCTTTTAAACTACAGTTAAACACCTAAATAACGAACACGCTTACAACGAATTCGTGATTATAATGTAGTATTTTTCATTCCCCGTTAAGATTCCCATGATATATCTGCACTATCTGTATAAAAAAAATTTTAAAACGTATACTGATAACACATTTAGTCTAGTATAGAAATTTCAAATCTCGTCGTGCTGATAGCGAGAATTAAAACATGGCTGCCTGCATGGAGGCGCGAGACCTTTCCCTCGGGACACGATTTCAAAGTCCAAGGGGTACTGAAATGTATTGGAATCTATATGCTCACACACGTGTTATGGTTAGTAGAGCTTCTTAGGTGTACTTGAACATAATTAAGTTGATAAAGTGTATGGATCAAGCCTAACCTTAGGTATTACCTTCGAGTCGTAGATTGTTGTGATGTTGTATTTGGGCAAAATATGCAACAAAATGTACATTTCAGGTTAGAAAGTCCATTTGGTTCATTAAATGAAGAAAATCATTACTTAAAAATTGGATAGTTTTTAAACATTAAAAGAAATAAAATAAACATTACTCAACTATAATAAATGTAGTACCTTACAATGAAAGGACCCCGAAAGGGTTATAGTATTACCGGCAAAGACGCATTTTGTCATGAAATGTCATGTGACCAGTTTTCCTTTATTACATAACTACATTAAGTTATATTATAAGGAATTTCACCGTCAAAATGTACCACAAAATACAGCAGTCAGCCATTTCGCCCCGCTGTCTCGAATTCTGACGTCACGTCATTATTTCGTAACTTCACTTCATTGTTTCTGTTATAACGTCATAATTGCACAGCCAATGAACAAATCTCCATATGCAAAAAAAGTTACACCAGCGAAGTCACTGGACATCAGGTGGGTAATGAAGTAAAATTTATCCAATTTACGATTGTGCATCTGGGACGTTGTTTTGATCCCAGGTGTCCTAATATGTTTAATTTAGTTAAGAAGTTCACCCGAGACAAAAATTTCATACGGCATTTTAGTATTTTAGTCATAATCTCATAACATCGTTCATCTTTACCTTTATGAAAGTATTGTCGTTTGGCCGCCGTTTTCAATTGTTAAAGCAAAGTATTATCTGATATTCCTAACTTAATTGAAATGCTGTTGCTGAAAGTTACCAAACATTTAATTGATGTTTCAGTGATCGCATTAAGCGGGACCTGTTCTAGTGGTTTAGGTGTTACCCAGTGTCAGACGAATGGAGCTGTTTGTGCCACTGACAACAAATGTAGATGTAACCAAGGAACATTTGATAGTAACGGGTTTGGTAACGCTGGAGGTACCTGTGTGGGCAGTAAGTTTATGATATATATGATGGTATAATCGCATTACTATGTTTTCGCTTGCTTCTACAATCTGAGTGTCACCTCCTTTGATTGAACCTTTGTTTCAAGTCACTGTGAACAACGAAGGCCCCCTATAACTATTTTTTGTGCCTTTTCAACTTTCGAAATGATTTAACTCAATTCAAATTTTGATAACCTTAATAATTTCTGAACAACTTCTGTTATACATGTATTGACTCTGGTCAAATGCAAAGATAAATGTGTCGAGGTAGTCAACGCTGGTGATGATACTGTTACAACTTTTGAAAATTACTTGCGGTTCCAGTGAACAACCTAATGGTGACCTTTTTAAGCTCCTCTAATGTTGGAACCACATCTGTGACTATAAGCTGGTCAGCTCCGGCCACCTACAGTGGTCAGGTCAGTAGGTATGATGTGGTATGGACTGGTGGTGGTACCGGGACTGGTACTACAGCTACATCTCTACAGGTGACAGGACTTCAGTCGGCCACAACGTACAACTTCTATATAAAGTCTATAGAATCTGGAAGTTGGACAGCAGATCAAGAAGTAACAACGTCAATACCAATAACAGTTACTACAAGTAAGACATAAAAATGGATGACTGTATTTATTTCATGATAATATGTTAATATTGATCCTTAAATTCATTAATTTAGATATAAAGCTTGTGTGTGATAAATCGTAAGTGTATGTTTTTGAAAATATTATGAAAATACATTCGTTGCCTTAGATAATTAAACAATTAAGAGAACAAAAAAACTTTAAAATCTGCTTGAAAAATTTAGAATGAACTAGAGAATTGCTAGTTGAAACTTCGGATAAGTCCAAATGATAATCTAGGACATTGTTTCCTAGATTGAAGTTTGTGCATTTTTACGTTCAACCAATAGCTCTCGGTAAGAGAATGCCAATATTAAGTTTTCGGCGACTTAATAGATATTGTATTTTTAACATTTGACCTCCGAAATGCATATGCATACAAATCGATTAATTTTATAAATGATTACATGATGTCATTTTCTTAATTGATATGTATTGTGACATCACCTTGGTTGGTTTTTGTTTGAATTTTTTCCATAGAAAGCCTTCTTGGTAATACATGTGGTTCCTGTGCTGACCCCAACGCCGTCTGTAGTACTACATGTGTGTGTAAATGTGGTTACTATGACAACGATGGAGATACTACAAATGTCGGCGGAACATGTACTGCTAGTAAGTATAACAGTATAAAGAATATATTTAGAAGTCTCAAACAACATTACAGGACTTGGTGACATCGCGTAGGATATAGTATTGTATCGTTAAACCGACAATGAAACATACATAACAATGATTACTTTAAAATTAATATTATTGTACACCACCGATAAATCGCCCTCGCTAATTGGTCGAAAGACGTCACGTGTGAAGGCGACAAAACATCATGTTTCACTCTGAACGGCATGTTCGAAAATCATGTTTTCCCCATGCGAAGCCCTGTTTAGCAAGATTTGTCGTTCATGTAACGGAACTCTCCTAGGTATTCCAATAAGGGTAGCAGAGTACAGTAGATTTGAAAAATTCAGCAAAATAATGTGCAGACTTTAATTATGTACACAGCTTTTTTACCTTAAATAACACCTATATAAAAGTATATATATTTTTAATCTACACAACATTTGCAATTGTCAGGTCTGCTTTTTATTGTTTTGTGAGCTTTAAAAAACCATGGTAATCAAATTTTGTTTTTGAAAAATTGCAATCTGGATACACTTGAATTACCAGTAACGTACAAATATTACTTACATTTACTTGTGTGACTTGTTTTCTTCTGCATAGACATTCTACCTGGAGAGCCCTGTAACAACATCCTCAATGAATGTACAGCCTTGTCTACCTGTAGTGGGGGTATATGTACCTGTAACTCAGGTTACTATGACAGTGGTGCAACATGTGAATTAAGTAAGTTGCGACATTACATTTAACTTAATTGCCCACTGCTCATGATAATAAAGACTAATATAATACAATGAGTAAAATTGTAGCCTCTATTTTCAGGTGTTTTAAACATTTTTCTTCAAATCAGGACTAAACCCAGGAGTAGCATGCCCAGTATCACCAACAAACGCCTGTAAGGACAACTCTATATGTATTGGTGGTGTGTGTACCTGTAACAATGGTTACTATGACAGTGATGGTCCATCAGCCAATAACGGATTATGTACTCTAAGTAAGTCAGATATATGTAAAAGCTTTGCATCAAATAATGGATGTCATTCAGGGAAACAATTTTTCAATAGCAACTGACAATTACGAACAGAAAAGGTCTATGTATGGAATTTATATCATTGGATTTATATGCTCATAGACAAAGAAATCCTTGTTAGAACAACATACTCATGTTTTGCAAGATATTTTCGTCTAGTAAACTAACTGCTGTTTAACTCAGTGTAACTTGTTCCCCAGAGATCCTTCCCGGGGAGTCCTGTAACAACATCGCCAATGAATGTACAGCCTTGTCTACCTGTAGTGGGGGTATATGTACCTGTAACACAGGTTACTATGACAGTGGTGATACATGTGAATCAAGTAAGTAATGAAAGTAAATATATAACTTTAAACATAAAATTGCATATGTTGACTCTGAAGCAAAACCTCTTTCACATTCTTACGGATGCGACGCCGGTTTAACACGGTCGAAAAATTACCATGAATGCATCATTACGGATAATTTTCGTCCGTGCGAAAAACTTCTACATGTTTGTTTCTTCTCCCGGAACAAAGTGACAATTGTTTATTGTCTTTGATCAATCAGTAAAGGTGCATGCAATCATGATTTAGAAATGAAAAAAATGACAGATACTGCATGTATGTTGAAGGTTCTGTTCTAGATGTTTTGCGATCCAACCAAAGCCGAATATAATCTTAATATACTAGTCATATTGGTATATATATATATATAGGAATACATTCTAACTTGGATTGATTCATAAGAAGGCCTTTGTCGATCTAGCACTGAAATTGTTCAACCATACTTTCCCTAAAACTAAAATCTGTGCAAAATGTAATTATTTTTAATCAAAAATTGACATAGGAAAGGCATGTCCTTCAACACCAACAAATGCATGTAAGGACGACTCTGTGTTTTTAGAGGTGTGTGTACCTGTAACAACGGTTACTATGACAGCTATGACTCGTCAGCTAATAGTGGGATGTGTACGGAAAGTAAGTCAGGCTGACTAACGAACAGTTAGATCACAAAGAGTAAATAAAATTCGCTGCCTTGGAGAAGTCTCCTTGTCCTATGTACATGATATGAAAAATAAGCTAAAATTGCATCTATATTAAATCAAAATTCTTTCAAATCAGGACTAAATCCAGGAGTATCATGTCCAGTATCACCAACAAACGCCTGTAAGGACAGCTCTATATGTATTGGTGGTGTGTGTACCTGTAACAATGGTTACTATGACAGTGATGGTCCATCAGCCAATAACGGGATATGTACTCTAAGTAAGTCAGATATATGTAAAAGCTTTGCATCAAATAATGAATGTCATTCAGGGAAACAATTTTTCAATAGCAACTGACAATTACGAACAGAAAAGATCTATGTATGGAATTTATATCTTTGGATTTATATGCTCATAGACAAAGAAATCCTCGTTAGAACAACATACTCATAACTACATAACTCAGTGTAACTTGTTCCCCAGAGATCCTTCCCGGGGAGTCCTGTAACAACATCGCCAATGAATGTACAGCCTTGTCTACCTGTAGTGGGGGTATATGTACCTGTAACACAGGTTACTATGACAGTGGTGATACATGTGAATCAAGTAAGTAATGAAAGTAAATATATAACTTTAAACATAAAATTGCATATGTTGACTCTGAAGCAAAACCTCTTTCACATTCTTACGGATGCGACGCCGGTTTAACACGGTCGAAAAATTACCATGAATGCATCATTACGGATAATTTTCGTCCGTGCGAAAAACTTCTACATGTTTGTTTCTTCTCCGGGAACAAAGTGACAATTGTTTATTGTCTTTGATCAATCAGTAAAGGTGCATGCAATCATGATTTAGAAATGAAAAAAATGACAGATACTGCATGTATGTTGAAGTTTCTGTTCTAGATGTTTTG
Source organism: Argopecten irradians (assembly GCF_041381155.1). Taxonomy (NCBI): domain Eukaryota; kingdom Metazoa; phylum Mollusca; class Bivalvia; order Pectinida; family Pectinidae; genus Argopecten; species Argopecten irradians. The sequence continues at coordinate 38,829,329 of NC_091134.1, forward strand.
CGATCCAACCAAAGCCGAATATAATCTTAATATACTAGTCATATTGGTATATATATATATATATATAGGAATACATTCTAACTTGGATTGATTCATAAGAAGGCCTTTGTCGATCTAGCACTGAAATTGTTCAACCATACTTTCCCTAAAACTAAAATCTGTGCAAAATGTAATTATTTTTAATCAAAAATTGACATAGGAAAGGCATGTCCTTCAACACCAACAAATGCATGTAAGGACGACTCTGTGTTTTTAGAGGTGTGTGTACCTGTAACAATGGTTACTATGACAGCTATGACTCGTCAGCTAATAGTGGGATGTGTACGGAAAGTAAGTCAGGCTGACTAACAAACAGTTAGATCACAAAGAGTAAATAAAATTCGCTGCCTTGGAGAAGTCTCCTTGTCCTATGTACATGATATGAAAAATAAGCTAAAATTGCATCTATATTAAATCAAAATTCTCTCAAATCAGGACTTAACCCAGGAGTAGCATGCCCAGTATCACCAACAAACGCCTGTAAGGACAACTCTATATGTATTGGTGGTGTGTGTACCTGTAACAATGGTTACTATGACAGTGATGGTCCATCAGCCAATAACGGATTATGTACTCTAAGTAAGTCAGATATATGTAAAAGCTTTGCATCAAATAATGGATGTCATTCAGGGAAACAATTTTTCAATAGCAACTGACAATTACGAACAGAAAAGGTCTATGTATGGAATTTATATCATTGGATTTATATGCTCATAGACAAAGAAATCCTTGTTAGAACAACATACTCATGTTTTGCAAGATATTTTCGTCTAGTAAACTAACTGCTGTTTAACTCAGTGTAACTTGTTCCCCAGAGATCCTTCCCGGGGAGTCCTGTAACAACATCGCCAATGAATGTACAGCCTTGTCTACCTGTAGTGGGGGTATATGTACCTGTAACACAGGTTACTATGACAGTGGTGATACATGTGAATCAAGTAAGTAATGAAAGTAAATATATAACTTTAAACATAAAATTGCATATGTTGACTCTGAAGCAAAACCTCTTTCACATTCTTACGGATGCGACGCCGGTTTAACACGGTCGAAAAATTACCATGAATGCATCATTACGGATAATTTTCGTCCGTGCGAAAAACTTCTACATGTTTGTTTCTTCTCCCGGAACAAAGTGACAATTGTTTATTGTCTTTGATCAATCAGTAAAGGTGCATGCAATCATGATTTAGAAATGAAAAAAATGACAGATACTGCATGTATGTTGAAGGTTCTGTTCTAGATGTTTTGCGATCCAACCAAAGCCGAATATAATCTTAATATACTAGTCATATTGGTATATATATATATATAGGAATACATTCTAACTTGGATTGATTCATAAGAAGGCCTTTGTCGATCTAGCACTGAAATTGTTCAACCATACTTTCCCTAAAACTTAAAATCTGTGCAAAATGTAATTATTTTTAATCAAAAATTGACATAGGAAAGGCATGTCCTTCAACACCAACAAATGCATGTAAGGACGACTCTGTGTTTTTAGGTGTGTGTACCTGTAACAACGGTTACTATGACAGCTATGACTCGTCAGCTAATAGTGGGATGTGTACGGAAAGTAAGTCAGGCTGACTAACGAACAGTTAGATCACAAAGAGTAAATAAAATTCGCTGCCTCGGAGAAGTCTCCTTGTCCTATGTACATGATATGAAAAATAAGCTAAAATTGCATCTATATTAAATCAAAATTCTCTCAAATCAGGACTTTACCCAGGAGTAGCATGCCCAGTATCACCAACAAACGCCTGTAAGGACAACTCTATATGTATTGGTGGTGTGTGTACCTGTAACAATGGTTACTATGACAGTGATGGTCCATCAGCCAATAACGGATTATGTACTCTAAGTAAGTCAGATATATGTAAAAGCTTTGCATCAAATAATGGATGTCATTCAGGGAAACAATTTTTCAATAGCAACTGACAATTACGAACAGAAAAGGTCTATGTATGGAATTTATATCATTGGATTTATATGCTCATAGACAAAGAAATCCTTGTTAGAACAACATACTCATGTTTTGCAAGATATTTTCGTCTAGTAAACTAACTGCTGTTTAACTCAGTGTAACTTGTTCCCCAGAGATCCTTCCCGGGGAGTCCTGTAACAACATCGCCAATGAATGTACAGCCTTGTCTACCTGTAGTGGGGGTATATGTACCTGTAACACAGGTTACTATGACAGTGGTGATACATGTGAATCAAGTAAGTAATGAAAGTAAATATATAACTTTAAACATAAAATTGCATATGTTGACTCTGAAGCAAAACCTCTTTCACATTCTTACGGATGCGACGCCGGTTTAACACGGTCGAAAAATTACCATGAATGCATCATTACGGATAATTTTCGTCCGTGCGAAAAAACTTCTACATGTTTGTTTCTTCTCCGGGAACAAAGTGACAATTGTTTATTGTATTTGATCAATCAGTAAAGGTGCATGCAATCATGATTTAGAAATGAAAAAAAGACAGATACTGCATGTATGTTGAAGTTTCTGTTCTAGATGTTTCGATCCAACCAAAGCCGAATATAACCTTAATATACTAGTCATATTGGGTATATATATATATAGGAATACATTCTAACTTGGATTGATTCATAAGAAGGCCTTTGTCGATCTAGCACTGAAATTGTTCAACCATACTTTCCCTAAAACTAAAATCTGTGCAAAATGTAATTATTTTTAATCAAAAATTGACATAGGAAAGGCATGTCCTTCAACACCAACAAATGCATGTAAGGACGACTCTGTGTTTTTAGAGGTGTGTGTACCTGTAACAATGGTTACTATGACAGCTATGACTCGTCAGCTAATAGTGGGATGTGTACGGAAAGTAAGTCAGGCTGACTAACGAACAGTTAGATCACAAAGAGTAAATAAAATTCGCTGCCTCGGAGAAGTCTCCTTGTCCTATGTACATGATATGAAAAATAAGCTAAAATTGCATTTATATTAAATCAAAATTCTCTCAAATCAGGACTAAATCCAGGAGTATCATGCCCAGTATCACCAACAAACGCCTGTAAGGATAACTCTGTGTGTATTGGTGGTGTGTGTACCTGTAACAATGGTTACTATGACAGTGATGGTCTATCAGCCAATAACGGATTATGTACTCTAAGTAAGTCAGATATATGTAAAAGCTTTGCATCAAATAATGGATGTCATTCAGGGAAACAATTTTTCAATAGCAACTGACAATTACGAACAGAAAAGGTCTATGTATGGAATTTATATCATTGGATTTATATGCTCATAGACAAAGAAATCCTTGTTAGAACAACATACTCATGTTTTGCAAGATATTTTCGTCTAGTAAACTAACTGCTGTTTAACTCAGTGTAACTTGTTCCCCAGAGATCCTTCCCGGGGAGTCCTGTAACAACATCGCCAATGAATGTACAGCCTTGTCTACCTGTAGTGGGGGTACATGTATCTGTAACACAGGTTACTATGACAGTGGTGATACATGTGAATCAAGTAAGTAATGAAAGTAAATATATAACTTTAAACATAAAATTGCATATGTTGACTCTGAAGCAAAACCTCGTTCACATTCTTACGGATGCGACGCCGGTTTAACACGGTCGAAAAATTACCATGAATGCATCATTACGGATAATTTTCGTCTGTGCGAAAAACTTCTACATGTTTGTTTCTTCTCCGGAAACAAAGTGACAATTGTTTATTGTCTTTGATCAATCAGTAAAGGTGCATGCAATCATGATTTAGAAATGAAAAAAAATGACAGATACTGCATGTATGTTGAAGTTTCTGTTCTAGATGTTTTGCGATCCAACCAAAGCCGAATACAACCTTAATATACTAGTCATATTGATATATATATATATATAGGAATACATTTGTTGTGCGTAATGAGAGACTTGAAAAAGCCGTGTTAGTTCATGGTTTATTCGTTCTACAAGTAATAACGTTACAAACGTGACGTCACAAAACTATGACGTTACAATGCATTATGGCGCGCAAAGGCATACACAATGTTAGTGAAATATCTGCGACATACTGGGGCCGGCAAAAGTGCATTGATTTAATAAGGTTACGAAACTAAAGTTATTGTTCGCGTTGTGTAATTTTTTATGATTTGGTCAGTCTCTCACTTCTTCTTGGTTCCTTTACATTTATTTCTAAAGGAAACAGTTTTGTGATTGGTCTGTTAGTTCTCCCGCTACGTGTTTTCACTATAGCAGCTCTCGCGTGTCCGTCGCCTCCAATGATAAGGTCCTCCACTACTCCCAATTTCCAATAGATCCGTTTTGTATCGTCGTGAATTTGTACCACATCACCAATCTTAATCGTTTCTTTGACGGTACCAGATGCGCGTTGGAATTCTCGTAGAGATGTGAGATATTCCTTCTTCCACCGTGTCCAGATATGTTGCAGTATTTCCGTTTTACGAGAATACTGGTTGTTTAAAGTTACATGTGAAACTGGCCCATGAGGAGTCTGTCTTTTATCGGGATACACGGGTGATGATATTCTGCGTCCGTAAAGTAAGTGTGACGGAGTGAGTGGTTCTGGATCTCTGTTGTCCACGGACACGTGTGTTATAGGACGGTCATTGATGATCATCTCGACTTCTGAGATGAGTGTGGATAACTCCTCCACAGTAATGTAGGCTGATCCAAGTACTTTGAATATAGTTGTTTTGACTATTCCTATTAAACGTTCCCAGAACCCGCCAAACCAAGGGGCTCTCTTTGGGATGAATTTCCACTCTGTTCCATGCTCTTGTAGTTTTTCCTTAACAACCCGTGAATTTGTAATGGATTTAACTGTCTCCGCCGCAGCCAAAAAAGTCGTTCCATTATCGGAAATCATTGTTTGTGGGGTAGACTTCTTGCTGACAAAACGACGAAAAGCCATAATGAATGAATCCTCGGTCAAATCTGACACAATTTCAAGATGTATGGCACGTGTACTAGCACAAGTAAATAGGCAAATGTACACCTTTTTGTCCCTCGAATTCTTCATTTTCACATGTATAGCTCCGGTAAAATCTACTCCTGTAACTGTAAATGGTGTCTTTCAATCTGTCTTTAGGTAGTGGTGGCGGGTCTGGTGCAAGAAAACTTTTCCCTGTCACTTTCCTACACGGAACACATTTGCGTAGACAATTTCGTACTTCTTGTCGAATGCTTGGTATCCAAAACTTCTCCCTCAATGTCACGATCGTTGCCTCTGGTCCACAATGCAGATTCCGTCGATGTGTATCTTCTATAATGAGTTTAGTAAACGCATGTGACTTGGGTAAGAGGAGAGGAAACTTTGTGTCGTCCGGTAATGGTGCGTTATGTATCCTACCTTGATATCTGATCAATCCATTGGAATCCATGAACAACTTTAACTGTCTGATTAAGTGGTTCCGTTTAGTGTTGTTCAAACTTTCCTTTACATCTCCATAGCTTTCTTGTTGGACAACTTTGATCCAGTATTTTGACGCCTGGTTTAGTTCCTGCGAAATGATGTCGCCACAGATCCGATCATTTTTGCTCTGTCTACAGTTGTTTGCGAACCGAAGTATGAAAGCAGTGATCCGTAGCAGTTTCTGGTAAGAACTGTAGTTCGATAGGGTAAGGATATGAGGTACTGCTTGTTCACATTCCTCTTGTTGAATTTCCTCCTCTACCCCGTGCTCTTTGACCTGCGAGATCATCAATTTTGTCGTGCTATTTGGGTCCCATATAGGCCATTCGGGTTGATTAATTATCCACTTAGGTCCATGAATCCATAGTGGATTGTCCAACAACTCTTTGGCTGATATCCCCCTTGTTTGGAGATCCGCTGGATTACTGTTTGTGGGTACATATCTCCATGAATGTTTTCCCGTCAGTTCTTTTATCTGTGTCACTCGGTTTGAAATGAACTTTTTCAGCGGTTTATCCGATTTCAACCAGTGTAGCACTATCTGACTGTCACACCAAAGTGTTATTAAGTTTGTGTTTAACACTGATTCAAAGTATTCTGCCAACTGAACACCAATGACTGCTCCCAAAAGTTCCATTCTTGGTAGGGTAGTTTCTTTTAAAGGTGTAACACGGTTCTTGGATAATAGAAGTGTTGAATTCTCGCCGTTCACCAAGTAAGCGCATGCTCCGTATGCATGAGGACTAGCATCTGTGAAGATGTGTAACTGACTAGCTCTAATATCCTGTTGTTGAGGAATATATCTCGCGACGTTCAGGCTAGTAGCAATTCTTAATTCATCGCTCACAATCTTCCATTTTTCTGTCACGTTTTCAGGCAATTCCTGATCCCATGTATAGTTATGTTTCCATAATTCCTGCATAAATATTTTTCCTCTTATGGAAACGGGGCTCAGAAAACCTAAGGGGTCAAAAATCTTTGACGACTGACTGAGTATCTCTCTCTTGGTCAACTTGTCAGGCGTTGTTAGTTGTAGACATGGATATCCTAATGTATTACTGTCAACGTTCCATCGCATCCCTAAGATTTTGACATCTTTTGTTGAGTCCTCAACTTTGTCTGATTGAGCTTGATCCTTAAGTTGAGTACTATCTGAATTCCAACTACGGAGATTAAAACCGCCTTTCTGTAGTAAGTTGCGAGACTCTTGGTAAAATGACAGCAAAGTATTCTCATCCGTGAAGCTATTGAGTACGTTGTCTACATACAAGCTTTGCTTTAATGTAGTTGTGCAGCTGTATGGCCGTTACCTTGGAATAATTTCAACAAGGTTGCGTTGAGAATAAAAGGTGAGCACGTTGCTCCAAACAAAACTACATTGAACCGATATGTAACGATCTCACTGTTTTGATCTGTGTAATCCTTAAGCCAGAAAAAGCGGGTGTAGTCCCTGTCTTCCTCATCAAGCCCGACTTGTAGGAATGCATTTTCAATATCCGCTGTAACTGCATACTTGTTCATCCGGAAGTTTGTCAGTAAAGTTGTAAGGTTGTTTAACTGCGGAGCATTCGTTTCAAGACAATCGTTCAGACTTGGTGATCCTTTGGATTCCTTGCAGCTGCAGTCGAACACTATCCTTATAGGAGTGGCGAGTGAATCTTTCTTCACTGCGTGGTGAGGTATGTAATGAACATCGTTCTTTCCATCATCATCGTTGATCTCTTCTATAAAGCCTTTCTCTTTCTGATCTTTAATGATACTGTCATATACCTGCATCATTCCTGGTTTTTTTTTTAGACGTTGTATAACACTCTTAAGTCTCAGCTTAGCAATAGTTCTATTTGTAGGAAGCTCAAAATGATCCTCTTTCCATGGTAGCCTTGCGATAAATCTGCCATCTTTGTGTATGATCTTGTTATCCTGATATTCCTGTAGTTTAGTGTTAGCTCCGATGTATTTCGTATCCGGAATGTCTTCAATTTCCCAGAATTTCGTCAGGTTGACTTCTTCGTCTTTATGCTCAGTCAGGACCTTGTATACCCCTATGTTTGTTGACTTGGAGTTTCCGTTACTAGGACCCGACAATAGATAGCCAAGCTTAGATTGTACAGCTGTAGGTCCGTTACCGCGAACTACATGGTCCATGATGAAATTCCAGTAATAATCCGCTCCTGTCAGAATTTGTATTTCAAAAGAGGTATTTCCTGGGCCTTTGTGAGCGAGTTGTAAATTGCGAAGATATTTTAATTCCTTTACCTCCGAAGAATGCGTCTGTAACGGTACGCCGATGTTAGGGACGACTAAAGCCTCTATGGGGATACGTTGGTTGTTTACGCCGATGACGAACAGACGAACTTTATCCAGGTTGCGAATTTCGCCGTTTGTCGAACCAAATCCAGATAAGTTGAGAACTTCTGTACCTATCGTTTTCACGGCAAGCCGGTCTGCCATTTGTCTAGTAACAAATGACCGTTGTGATCCTTCATCAAACATTATGTTCGCGTCACATCCTGTTCCGTTCGTGGATTGTACTTCAGCTACTGCCGTTTTCAATAAAATGTGAGACGCTGTAGGTGTCGCTGAATGCATAGTGATTACCTCTGATTTAATTGGTTCTGATGTCCGCGTTGTATGATTAATGTTGTCCTTTGGACATACACTAGTGTGGTGTCGACGCTGGCAATTTTTGCATGACTTTTTCGAATTACAATCGGCCACTTTGTGTGATCCCAGGCAGTTGTAACACAGTTTGTGTTCTTTCAAAATTTTCATCTTTTCCTCACGATTTAAATCACAGTTTACAGGGGCATGTATTCCTTTGCAATACGCACACGGTCTTGAATTGATATCGAACTTTAATTGCTTTGCTGATACTGAACTATTGGTTGACTTCCGCGAGGTACGATTACCGTTGTTACCGTTGCCGTTGGTGAGAAACGTAGCAGTAGGCCTAGTTGTTGTGTCGGGTTCACGTTCTATTCCGAAATTTGTTGAATCACGAATGCATATTTCTTGTTTGATACTCTCTAGTAATGAATGTAAATTCCAGTGGTCATTTCCGTTCTGACGCGTAATATCCATGAGAAAATCACGAGGTAGTTTCCTAAGAATGATGGGTACTAGTAGGGCCGAATAAGATTCCGCGTGGGTACCAAGAGATTCGAGACTTCGAATATAGGTTTCCGTCTTGTCTAAATAACTACGTAAATCTACAATGTCTCGTGGAGCCGGTAATTCTACTAAGTTTTGCATGTATGCGTTCACGATTTTGTGATTCTGTCCATACCTCTCAACTAAAACATCGATTGCCTGTCCGTAATTAGTGTTCGTCAGTGTAAAACCGGACACTGCCTGAAGTGCCTCCCCACGCAAAAGTGAGCGAAGATAACTAAACTTGTCAACATTTGATAAACACACTTTGTTGTGAATACTGCTTTCGAAACAGTACCCAGAAAGTTTGCCAATCAAGAAGATTTCCCGAAAATGTGGGTAGGTCTAGCTTTGGTAATTTATGGCTGTTGTTTGATAATGGAATGTAATCCGGGGCGTTAGCATTGAGACTCTGATTCAAAACCCGTGTAAACGTTGGACGTTCTCTTCCCATTGTATTTGTCAAAAGCATTAGAATGTTCTTTAATCTTAAGATTTAAGTTAATCATATACTCATCTGAATCCTCTATCTCTGTTCCGATGTCTTCATCCTCTGTCATCGCATTCAGTATCTGATCATCTAGTTTCTTAAGTAGATTTCTCTTTTCCGTTAGAGTCCTCACGTATTCTTCCAGCGTAGCTTCATCAAAATTGCAACCTTCCGAAATCTTCCTCAATATTTCAGTTGCAGCACCCCGATGTCCCGTACGAATCGATTTTAACTTTCCGAGTTCCATTTCGTTGACCCGATGATCACGGCACCAAAATGTTGTGCGTAATGAGAGACTTGAAAAAGCCGTGTTAGTTCATGGTTTATTCGTTCTACAAGTAATAACGTTACAAACGTGACGTCACAAAGCTATGACGTTACAATGCATTATGGCGCGCAAAGGCATACACAATGTTAGTGAAATATCTGCGACAACATTCTAACTTGGATTGATTCATAAGAAGGCCTTTGTCGATCTAGCACTGAAATTGTTCAACCATACTTTCCCTAAAACTAAAATCTGTGCAAAATGTAATTATTTTTAATCAAAAATTGACATAGGAAAGGCATGTCCTTCAACACCAACAAATGCATGTAAGGACGACTCTGTGTTTTTAGAGGTGTGTGTACCTGTAACAACGGTTACTATGACAGCTATGACTCGTCAGCTAATAGTGGGATGTGTACGGAAAGTAAGTCAGGCTGACTAACGAACAGTTAGATCACAAAGAGTAAATAAAATTCGCTGCCTCGGAGAAGTCTCCTTGTCCTATGTACATGATATGAAAAATAAGCTAAAATTGCATCTATATTAAATCAAAATTCTTTCAAATCAGGACTAAATCCAGGAGTATCATGTCCAGTATCACCAACAAACGCCTGTAAGGACAGCTCTATATGTATTGGTGGTGTGTGTACCTGTAACAATGGTTACTATGACAGTGATGGTCCATCAGCCAATAACGGGATATGTACTCTAAGTAAGTCAGATATATGTAAAAGCTTTGCATCAAATAATGAATGTCATTCAGGGAAACAATTTTTCAATAGCAACTGACAATTACGAACAGAAAAGATCTATGTATGGAATTTATATCTTTGGATTTATATGCTCATAGACAAAGAAATCCTAGAACAGTTTTGCAAGATATTTTCGTCTAGTAAACTAACTGCTGTTTAACTCAGTGTAACTTGTTCCCCAGAGATCCTTCCCGGGGAGTCCTGTAACAACATCGCCAATGAATGTACAGCCTTGTCTACCTGTAGTGGGGGTATATGTACCTGTAACACAGGTTACTATGACAGTGGTGATACATGTGAATCAAGTAAGTAATGAAAGTAAATATATAACTTTAAACATAAAATTGCATATGTTGACTCTGAAGCAAAACCTCTTTCACATTCTTACGGATGCGACGCCGGTTTAACACGGTCGAAAAATTACCATGAATGCATCATTACGGATAATTTTCGTCCGTGCGAAAAACTTCTACATGTTTGTTTCTTCTCCGGGAACAAAGTGACAATTGTTTATTGTCTTTGATCAATCAGTAAAGGTGCATGCAATCATGATTTAGAAATGAAAAAAAATGACAGATACTGCATGTATGTTGAAGTTTCTGTTCTAGATGTTTTGCGATCCAACCAAAGCCGAATACAACCTTAATATACTAGTCATATTGGTATATATATATATAGGAATACATTCTAACTTGGATTGATTCATAAGAAGGCCTTTGTCGATCTAGCACTGAAATTGTTCAACCATACTTTCCCTAAAACTAAAATCTGTGCAAAATGTAATTATTTTTAATCAAAAATTGACATAGGAAAGGCATGTCCTTCAACACCAACAAATGCATGTAAGGACGACTCTGTGTTTTTAGAGGTGTGTGTACCTGTAACAACGGTTACTATGACTCGTCAGCTATTAGTGGGATGTGTACGGAAAGTAAGTCAGGCTGACTAACGAACAGTTAGATCACAAAGAGTAAATAAAATTCGCTGCCTTGGAGAAGTCTCCTTGTCCTATGTACATGATATGAAAAATAAGCTAAAATTGCATCTATATTAAATCAAAATTCTCTCAAATCAGGACTAAATCCAGGAGTATCATGTCCAGTATCACCAACAAACGCATGTAAGGACAACTCTGTGTGTACTGGTGGTGTGTGTACCTGTAACAATGGTTACTATGACAGCGATGGTCCGTCGGCCAATAACGGGATATGTACTCCAAGTAAGTCAGATATTAACATTCATAGTAAGACCTTTATATACTGATCACTATGTTATATTATTTTTTTTAGTTTAAATGAAATGAATTAGAGAATTAATAACTGTCATTTTTTTCCATTATTTGAGGTAAATCTATTTATTAAATTAGTTCTTATTTGTTTGTTTGATATTATGTAAATATTAATCACAAAGATGTTGATATCCTTATTCTTATTAATTCGATGTAGACCTGTTACTGCATGCCAAAATATGTTCGCGGTGACTTAATTTCGCATTTTAATGGCTTGAAATAATTCAATGGTAGATTAATTTTGCGACATATTTTTATTTTGATATTACAATGTGTGTTTTTATCAGTGATAACTTACAATTTTTTATTGGCGAATATAAAATTATAAATGTTCATTACTTAAATATATATTTACTATATACATCGATTTTCCATATTTTTTCTTGATGAACTAAATAATTTACCATGTTTTTTTCAAAATCAAATGTAATAAATAGTATTTGTGATTATTTTGTCTATTATTTTAGTTTTTTCAATGTATTGTGCCATAAGTTTGTGGTTGTTGCTCTTTCCATATCGTACAAAACATTTTATAATTATTTAATCTTTGCCACACCTGTATTGCCTTTGCTTTACCTATATAGCAATAACAAGACGCCTAACACTGATATATCATGTTTTCATAGTTGATACATTTAGTTGTATTGGTTTTATGACTCATTTTATGATTTTTTATTGTCTTTTGTTTTTGTCCTTTGTGATTGTATGTTTTTCATCATTAATTGGAATCTATTATATAGACTTGATCATTTGAAACCGTACATGAACCATGTATTAATTGTATGGCTAGTTAATTTACTTTGTTATAAATATTCATTTATTTCTTGTCATTTGGGCTATGATAACTTGAGATAAATGCATGTTTTTGAGATGTGCAGATTTATATTTAAGATTTTTGTCATAATTGTCGCTATACGATGTCCCACAAAAGACAACAATTTCAGTGATTTATTCAAATATATGTATAACATTTAACAACATGCTTGCATTGGTATATTTTATCACTTTCTTATTTTATCTTTTGTTCACACATGTCAGTATATATCACATGTTGCTATGATTTTAATACTCAAATAACGAATTATCTAATGTGTTGCATACTCTCGATAAAACCATAAATTAATGTTTCTATTGCATTTTTTCTCATAACTTATTAATGTGATTTTAAAAACAATAATTATGTTATTCCTACCTGTTGTGATTATTTTGTTACAACATAATCATGATTAAGGTCATCTGGATAATATAACAGTTCTGAAATAAGTACATTTTAAAAATAAGTAGACATCTCAGCATTTTGATCAGTACTGTTCATTTATTACAACAATGCCTTCTAAGTCGTCGGCGAAATAGTGATTACTTCCAGCTGACAGCACCAACAAAACATCTACCATATCCACCAAGCATGACGGAGGATACCCAATGGAACTCGGTATGGATGCCTTTCAAATCAAGGTAAGATTTAATATAGTGTACACCAGATTTCTATGAAATTGTACGTTTTGTTTTAACATGTTTCATTGTAATATCTTATATACATTAGGATAGGACATAACTTGAAGCCCTTTCATTTCATTTTTGTATTCCTCCAAATTGAAGAGTTACATAAATTAAACATTGATGAAACAAACAATAATGAAAATAACCAAAATCACGATGTTTATAGTGTCACACTGAATCTTTGTATATGGTAATATATAATCACTTTCGATGCTGACGACCAAACTTATCAATCAACATCAAGAAAGAAAAATAACTGAGAAAGACCAATTAGCATGCAGAATGACCAAAAGTTTTAGCATTAGAGATTAAAAATAGCAGCGCCATAATAAAAACTAATAATAATAAAGGTGAAAAGGCAATAAATAGTGTATGAAGGACAGCATTAATTCAGCTTTGGCAATGAAAAATAACAACACCATAAGGGACACATATACTATACCTTAAAGTTGGATAGTATCGAAAAGTCTGTCTAAAATATCCAATTGATTTAACCCCATAACGTTTGATACATTCAGGGTCAAACGATATTTCCATATATCTTACTATCTTGTGACTTTTTCCCTAGCCTTTCAGTGGAGGTACTGAAGATGCTGGAGGGTACACCTGCGTTCAGGGAAAGGCATCTGGTTTTTGGCTCAAGCTACCATTCTTCTTTCCGTTTCCAAGTAATACATGTATGTGTAGTTATTTTGTTTTTAATTAAGATATCAGTGGGAGATACGAGCACAATATCTGGCTGAGTTTTGTTTATTTATAATACCAGCTCTATACTTATAGCTATTCGCCCTTCACCTAACCTAACCGGCGGGGGCTCGATCCTGACATGGACGTGAACGGGTGAGAGGTTACCTGTCCGATCACTTGGGGTTTCTTCGGGCACTGTCGTTTCCTCCCACTCTAAGATCCATCGCGTGATTACATCCTGGCCATCGAAGGTGATTTCTTTAAGTTATATATGTATTGTTTAGCAATTGATGTAAATTAAATAAACTTCATAAAATTATCGCACCTTTTTAGCAGATCGCTTTATAATCATCTTTAATATTGATAGATTTTGGTAGGAAATCCAGATTGGGCAGCATATAACAACGTCTCATAATGTAATACCTATAAATGTACACGTGTGTAGTTCAAAATAGCATGAAGAGGCTAATATCTGCTGGGGGGACATCTAAACCTATAGCTACGACATAGAAATTCTACACAGGTCTATTTAATTTGGCGCCCATTTATTATTATACAATCAAAAAAATATCATTTCAATAACTCAATAACAAAAAATCTACACAAGAGAAGATGGTTAACAAGACTAATATATGTTTAATTTCAGTTCCAAATCGAGGCATTGGCACCATAAACGTCTTTACTTCTGAATCATTTCATTGCTGCTCTGAGAATAAACCGAATGGTATGCTTTCTTCAAACTGAAATATTAGTGAAGGGACATATATATCAAAAGTGTTCAAGTTATATGTGCCGTATTTTTCATACTCGCGAATCAAGATGAGCTTTTAATATGTTATTCATTACCAAAAGTAACCATCATTTTGAGAATTACACTACTTTCAATCCATAGGTTTTGATTTTACCAGCACATATAAGAGCTGAAAATGATTTTTGGCAATACTGCCAAGAATCATGATATTTACACCTATAGTGAATTGAAATGAGTACATACAGTCAGATCATGAAGCCAAATTGTGGTCTACAATTTCATTTCAAATTTTTACAGTGTTATTAGTAATTGTAAAGTGATATCTGCAGGTATGTTTCCATCTAAACATACATAACGCATAAAATACAACAACTTTACAGTATATAATGTATGTGTTGTAGCTATTATTTATAAGGCATCTGAAGTCATTTGAATGACTTTCACAGCTTAATTCATCAAACCTTGTGGTTTTCAGTAGATTAATGAAGAAAAAATCACATGTCAGATTTTTTGTCCAGTTACGGCACATATAACTTTAACAATACGTAATTCAACCAAGGACTTGTATACATATGCTTGTTAAAGGCGCAAATCGTTGTGTACACGTATCATAAAAACAACAGGATTCCAAACCACAAAGTAAGTTTTTATAAGGAGAGTACTTGATTTGGGAAACCGGACGGAAATGCAACTGCCTTCTGTAATTATATCTTAACTTATTTTTTCAATTCTTTTGTTTATGTTTTGCAGACTGGGGAGCTAGAAGAAACAGATAGATGAGAGCTTATGACTGATGACATTACGATTAGCTTTCGTTACAAAATCCTACTACTTATTACTGCATCGTTTTCATGACGTCATAATTATGCTCACAAATAAATAAATATATCAAATAAATGAATAATATCCAGATATAACTATGGTTTGTGTTTTTGCTTTCTTCTTTTGTTAGAAAAATGCACTTCATCAAATCAACTACAGCAACTAGGAACATAATGGAAAGTATATTAAGTGTCTCTGAAAGAGGAACCCGTCCTCTATATACTTTATATAGACCTACCATATGATATATGCCTAGTCAAAAAAGAGAGGGAATACATTATGTCCTAAAATATATGCTGTATTTTAGCGAGGATTAAGGGGAGGTAAGAGTGGCACGTTAATGCCGAAAACATAGCAAAATATATATGCGGTAGAGGTATATTTCGACAACTTCAATGATGGTAGCAGATTAAAACATATGTTAGATCTTGAATAAATCCCCAGTGCACTTGTATTGTTCATGATTGAATAAGGTACACTAATGATTATCATTTGGTACCAGCAATAATGAGTATTATTGTATTGTTCATGTTACATATGAAAAAGTGGCAATTGGCGTTTAGAGAAATCAAATACTTCTACATCTTGGACATTGTGACTGGTTTGGCTGTTTGAATTCAATGTAAGGTTACAGTCGTAATATGACTGAAGGCAAGGCCTTAAAAGGCGCAGCCAGATGTTTTAATATGAATCATGAACGGCATGGGAAGAGCGAAGCTCTACTTGTTTATTTTATTTTCTATTTCATGTAGAAGACATAATTTAGAAATAAAAGGACGCACTTTAAACCATAGAAGTATATGATGTAATAATTGTCTGGCATAAACTCAAATAAATGAACTCAAAGATTCGGAATTCTATGTGTCAATTCAAGGCCTAGAATGGCGCGTATGCGAATCCTATGATTTCGCGCCATTTGTTGACGTTACATGTATGTGACGTCATGATTCCGTGTGCTCATCGTCGCCTTGGTGGATATTTTGACTGCATTCCATAGCTTTTACTTTTCAAAACTTTGTTATTATTATTTAAAAAGTAATAAAAAATGTTTATTTACTCCTGTTATGCATTTGCATTAGTTAAATATATATTTACTGGGGAGAGCAGTGCCGAAGCAACGCACAACCTCCCCATATGTATGAAAAAATGACGGCCGCAAACTGAAGCTGTCAGTGTGTAGGATTGAATTTTGAAGATTGTGTTTTTTCTTATATTTTCGTGTATCTGTTACCTTAGAAGCTTCGGACACGAAGGGCTGCGCCCTTATTACAAAAGCATTATGAACTCATAAATTGTCGATGCAAAAAGTCATGATTTATATATAGTAAAACGTTTTACTGTAACCAAACTCACTAATGAAGACGAATTAACGTATATTTGTATACTGTATTTAAAATTTAAAACAAAAAAGCACAATAAAACTTCGAATTATTTTCTAGAATGTAACGCGTAGTCAAGCCTCAAATTGTACTATATGAGTGCTTAAGGGTCTCGTTGCTGTATCCTTTAGTACATTCACTACTTTAAATTGTTGACCTCTATATAGTACATGTATATGCTACAGTAGTAATCTGACATATTGTCAACATAAATAGTCCATATGCAAATCAGTTTAAAACAAAGCGTATTTAATTTGTTTTAAAGAGAGTCATCAAAATGTCTGACCTTCGCACATACCTTTGTCTGCGTGTGAAGCAATAAAACCCTGTTAACCTCTGACCCTTGAAGCCATGACTGAAATGTTATCATTTATGTAAACTGCACTATATCTATGAATTGGTCAAATTTATTGTTTAAAAGTCCATCACTTTATATCTAAGAGAGAATAGGGAAATAAATACGGTTTGACCCCTAACCTAGAGGTCAAGGTTACAGTCAAACTGTCAAAAATACACTGCCTATTTATCTTATACAAGAATAGTCAACTTACATAACGCCAGCACAGGACGGAACATACACATGCGTTGGGTTTTGAATAGTCCATATATATACAATCTTAGATAAGTTCATTTCATTATGTAATTGTATGAAACAAATCTTTACTTTGGGAGCCTAGATGTGTGTCATAAAATATCATATGTAAATAAACACAACTTTAAGATACTTTTTTATCACATAACTACAACAACCTTCATTTCGAGGAATCTAAACTTCAAAATGTGTTGCAATAATCCAGTGGGCGCCACTAATCTGTCATAGCGTCCTCTTATTCTGACACCATGTCATTGTTTAACTGACTTCAAGTCAATAAAGCGCCCCAGGACCAAGTTTCATCGACATTTTTAAATTAAAAAGAATTTCTTAACTTAAACTTCTCCATAGGAAACCCTCAGAAGTTTAGGGGAAAATCTAAGTTAAGAAAGTTTCCTTAACTTATATAATGCTTTCCTGTGTAGAATTTTAAGTTAAAGAATTTCATAAGTTAAAGAATGTTGGCTGAAAGTGAATTCAAGCTAATATCACATGGTCGAAATCACAGAATGCCAGACGGACTACATGATAAAACTCCAAATGCCATAGGTGTGATTTCATGGCAATCGAAATGTTAGCTACAATATCAGTGTATGTGTATTTAAACGTACACGACCTAACATGCTTTCCGGCCGACAAATAAGGAAACCATTATCTGTCTAAAAGTCTTTCGAGCTACAATATTGCAGATGTGCCCCATTGAAAAATATAACCAACTTCATATTCCTCTTTTCAACATTAACTTTTAAGATCACCACTGATTACGTTATTCGTGGGTAAAATAATGATATAAATGTATTTCGAAACAAAAGACGATAGACCTCCGATTAAGCAATGATATGAGTAGTATAAACGACACGATAACTCCTGAAGTAAATTGGGTGGAGTACCAATGATTTGTAAACAGAGACCAGGAAGTTTGTGATATTCAAATTAATAGAAAACCGGTTTCTTCTCTGTTATTTAGAGATACGGTAACACAATCTAAAAATAGGAATACATTTATTGTAAATCCATACATATGTACTAAAATGCTGCACGCACATAACTGTACAAATTTTACATTGCAGTTTTATTTCTAATGTGTTCTTTGAAAGTAGTACATATGACACGATCAACATAATAAGCTTTCCATTGTATACACCAGAAATACATTACTTCATTTTCCATATTTGATTTAATTGTTTTACTTCTGTTTAAATTTCTTGTTTCAGACATCACTGACACCACGATGTCAGATAATCACTGGCCGAGACACACTAACTAGTCTATAAAAGTGGTAGTTTCTGCTCCTACTTAGCGTTCAGAATTAATCAAGGGAGTGAGACGACTGGTTCGCCCGTTTTCAGTATAATGTGACCGATAGGGCGTGTTACTTAGTGTCTTCGGCAGCATGCTTCAGTAGTTCCACTATACAAGAAGACACAGCACGAATATACCGCAGTCTCCAAAACACATCCCCGCACTTCATAGTTTATACACGCTACACACCGCATACACAGGAGGCCGTCCTCAAATTACCCTGGCTGTTATTAGAACGTAAATATAATAAACCAAACCAATTCAAACCAAAGTCAGAAAATACGGCAAAACAACCGTATATGGTGGTGAATACGTTTTCGTTTGTTGGATGGTTGATTTGATAACTGTGCTAATAACAGGCAGTGCCATTTAAGGACGACTTTCAATGTATGTGGTGTGTTGTATGTGAAGTGCGTGCGTGTTTTCGGAGACTGCAGTATGATCGCGTTGTGTCTCTTTGTTATAGTGAAACTTTACTGCTATCTCACTGAATATATAGAACATTTGGCTTCGTAAACCAGTAATAGCACGAAAGGTCTTCCTGTATTTGATGATGAGGGTTTATTACGAAATCATAATAGTTGAAATCCTAATTTGTTTTACTCAAGGCCTCCTAGACCCATATCAATGACCTTCCCTTTATGTTACAATTTGGAAAGCTTTTTGGAGACAACAAGGATAGCTCTCCCGACAGCTTATCACCTGTGAATGTCAGAAAAAAGGCCCCAGTGTTCCCTAACAAGGGAGACGCTTCACTATCACTCAAAGAGATGTCCTTGGTTTCAAGAAAGACATTGGGAAGACGAAAGCTGAATAGTGATATCGTAATGGAGGGCAACAGACACATTAAATGAAACAACGCTGAAATAATAACACAATACAATATGTAGGGTAGTTGATTCATTGGAATAGCCGGCATCCTCGATTTCCAGGGGTTACAGATCATCCTCGATTTCCATAGGTGACTGTCGCTTACATGTAGATCTCCACTGTGTCCTCGATTTCCAGGAGTTACGATGATTTAGGATCTCTTCGGAGATCATTCTCGATTTCAAGGGGTTACGATCACTTATGATCACTCAATTTCCAAATTTAGGAATTTCTAAGCAATCATAGAAACCATTTCGAATCCATCTAAAAAACAGAAACCTCGCCTCATCTCAAAACTTTAAAACTACCGCGGTTTGATGAACGCTAATTATTAGTAATACTTTGAATAAGTACATGTATCCCGATTCTGTGATTAGATTAGGGAGTGTTATAGGATATTGTGATAGGAAATAAATATAATATTAGTTCAACAGGTTATGACGAATAGATGATGTTACTTCCCGTATCAATTAGCAGGAAGTTATACGGCATCACTGGTTTGTGTAATAAAAGATAAATAAAAACTACGATTTTATTTGTGTCGACCAAACACACTGTATATTTCATTTTCCGGCTTATGTTGTACCAGACCTCCTATCCCAGAGAGTCACTTACTGTATATCTATAGCCGTTATTTAGAACAAACTTACATAAACTCACCTAACACGTTGTCATTCGCAACAAAACTGGCTAAAAAATATAATAACAAAGAAGGCCACTCAGTGATAAGCAAAATATTTTGCATGAAGATACATTATGGTCAGCTGCATATTGTATGCTATTCAGAATATCCTATTTTTCTGGGCTCATGGTAATTTCAGAGGTCAAAGGTCAAAGGGTGAAAATTTACAATTTCATTATTTTTGCTGTTTTTGCCTGTAAATATAGGGTTTGTGAAGTTCAGTTTAGAAAACTGATGAAAGTAGGTCACAGTGACCTAGTTAAACATTTGTTCTATTTTAGCATTAAACACTTTAATACCGGTATTTTTTGCCGAAAACTAGGATTTTTTTTAAAGATTTAGTACTGCGTGTAAATCTTGACATGACTTGCTTAAGATGACCCTAGGGTCACATTGGCTAGGTCACATACATAGATTAAGTCATAAAAAATGGTATTATCTGTCCACTAAGCCTTTGCTGTTTTCCCATGTTTAAACCAGGATTTTAAATCATTTAGACTTGTTTTATGAGCTTAATTTCAAGCAACGCCTTCACTGCGGTAAGATGTTAGAATTATGCCTGCTGCCCCACTGCATGATCGTAAAAGGCGACTTGGGATATGTGAGGGAATGACGGCAACTTGCCGATGACTGGTTGTTAGGTTCATTGCAACCTGTCCGAATCTTATGCAGCTTCACAAACCAGGTATAAACACCATCCATCTGGCTTGCAAAAGCTTCCAGCTTCAACCCTTTCTTTTTTAATAACTAAAGGCTTTCTTACTGTTTGTGAACTTGAAAAGACCATGACACTTTCTCCACCGCACGTCATTTTCCTTCAGTCCCTCAAACGCAGCGTTCTCTGGTTCTGGTATGAAAGTAAAGTTTCTTCATGGGATGTCTCTCTGTTGCTGGTGTATTGTTTTCTCCTTGCACCCCTCCCCTTGCTAATAGCATAAAGTGTATCCGTACCATCGATGGCACCAATAGGACCAGAAGCGACCCCCATTTCCTCTCTTATCGAGTGAAGTAGCTTCAGATGGTGGAATGGGCGACCTGGTGACAACCGTGGATGGCTTTGATTTGAGTCGGCAGCAGACTGGGCCCCTGTATCTGGAGGAGGTAGACTGGGGTATGCAGACCACCCTTTTGCATCCACTGCTTCTTTGGCTTGTTGTTATAGTATTGTTGAAATAGTGATACCGAAAGTCTCGATAGCTCTTCTTCTTTTATGAACACAATACAGATGCCCAAATTGCGCAACACATCCGTTGTTTCCGCTAATGTGCGCAATGCATCCTCATAACATCCGTAACGTTTCCGTAACATTCGCAATGCTTCCGACCTGTTTCCTCAATACATGTAGTATACATTCGTAGTTGTTCGTTACATATCCGCAATATTCGAGAATTTTACCGATTGTACCCCTCATGGGAGAGCATCCGTTATCGTATTCACTTTTATTCGTGAAATATCCGCTTTTGGCCGTCATGAATTTGCAGTACGTTATTGATATATCCGTAATTCAAACTTGAAGTTAGCACCGAATTCGGGATTCGAATAACGAATCCGGTGCCAGCACTTAATTCGTTATTCAAAAATGAACAAATAAAAAAGCACTTTCAAAACATAAAAAACAGATCAAAACATAATTTCACAACCTCAAAATAAACTTAATATCTTGATAAATTGTTTTGTGTTTGAACAACGAATCTGGTTTCAGCACCGTATTCGTTATTCTGTTTTCAATTTTCAACAACGAATCCGGTGCCAGCACCTTATTCGTTATTTGAGGACTTGAAAACCGTAAAACACCTCATTATATCGTTTTTCGTTATTCAGTTTGAATAACGAATTCGGTGCCAGCAAAACGCCTGTGATTAGCCGAATCTGGTTAAATACATGTAACGTTAGCTGTAATGCTTTTAAATTATTACCATCTTATGTAAGATATTAGAAACTCTTATTGAAGTTTGTATGTTTACATAAAAGCTTTAACATTTTCAGTGTTTTGTGAAATGTTTGAGAATCGGAATTATTGTCATTATGCATAAACCCAAAACTTCCTCGTGTTCACAGCACGTTAATTGTACTACAGAAATAGAAATACAAAAGGCCTAGCGTATATAATAATATGTGTAGTAGTGTACAATGTAGTTATATGGACTATAGCTATATAGGTTGACTTCCTGGTAGATAACCAATATTATATAGCCTACCTTCATTGTGGCAAATTATATCGTTTTATTCTGAAATTTGAGTCGCTCTGTTGAGGCTCAGTCGTGTGGTGAAAATTCACCAGCTGAGATAAATGAAACTGCTGTAAGTCTTTCGGTATAAGTCAGGGGCACAGGGATATGAGAATTAGTTACAGTTTATATAGTTATGGACCGATCCGAGTGCCGTCAGACCATTTTTAGACGTTTTAGAGGTCTATACTCTGCATAGTACTGTAAACGTGATATAGACCTCTAAAACGTCTCAAAATGGTCTTATGGATCCATAATATATTATGTAAACTATAACTAATTCTCATATCCCTGTGTCCCAGACTTAAAGCTTGTCCTCGAGGTCTGGGGCTACATGTGTACAGCTCTGTACATGTATAAATACACCATGCCCCATGTCCCTATTATACAATTGTATCTGCAATTTTAGTTTGCAAGTTACACAATAATTACACGCATGAATAGTAATTATAATTAATTAAAACACACACAATATCAGCTATTTATTTATTGATAAATGATCTGATAATTATATATTCCCGTGTACAGTCAGAATCGATTGATTCACAAGGAAAGGACTCTTTATAAAGAAACACTTTAGCATACAAGCGTAGTTAAAATGGCGCGAATTTCAAAAGTATGGTCATTGACCTATACATGTACCTTTTCCACTGTGTAACATGTAGTTTTGCTATACAGTGATGGTGAAATACTAAACAGCGTGAAAATTATAACAAGTGTTCAACTGTTCATGGAGCTACAGGTTGGCTCAGTTGAATCAGAAACCAAAAACATATCCATGTATAAATACAATGTATGTTTTCGCAGAAACTTATGTTTTCGCAGAAACTTATGTTTTCGCAGAAACTTATGTTTCTGGTTGAATTACAATTTACATAACCCACCAGAGTATCCACAAAACCGTTTTAAGAGCTCTTATGGGTCTAGATTAAAAATCGGTAAAAGTTATATTCTAAATGGTACATATATTGGCATACTCGTATATATGTAGAATGTCAGTTTCACCTACTGCAGTTTTTATCTAGACCTCGTGGCCATTATAAGATCAGAAACATTTAAGGGTAAACAAAAATAATTGTGTCTTCAATATCAATGCATCCCTTTCTTTCATCTAGGTAAAATAATTATACATAGCATGGAATGTGTGATTCCTTCCCAGAGCAAAATCGTGTATTTATTTAATTTCCAGTTGCATTGACTGCCATGAGAAGTCTAAGCCGGAAAAAAGGATACGGTTTTCCGGAAACCGTTCCGGAGATTATATTACTACAAAACAAGTTTTGTCGCACTGGCTGAAACAGGAAGCAATATGCACAGTAGAGTGAACAAGAAAGACGATTGCTATTAATACCAGGGATTTATTCAATAGAACTAACTTCCTGGTTCCCAAAAAGTTTACTTCTTTAACCATAGTTTTCGATCTGGTACTGTGCCATTCTGGAAAAGTTCAGAAGAAAGTTTACCGGCTACAGTGTCGTCTGTTCGCGATCGCCTGCAGGGCGTGGGTCACTGGGTGGACCAACATTCTCATCTTGGTCTAAAACTTACCGTTCCCGGGTACTTCCTGGTTATGTAAGACGGTGATCAGGTTAGCCATTTTGTGATCGCCCGAGGGAAGACTGATAATGGGCGCCATCAGAATACCTTGGGCTGTGTTTACATGCCTTGTAGTGATGGTAAGTGTCCGGAGTATGTAGTCACAAGGGATTGTAACGTAGGTTGTGAGAAACTTGCTATAATATTTATATAAAAGGACAAGGGAACCAAGGCTGGAAGAGGTACACCTGTACAAAACTATCCGTCAAACATGGATAAATATGTATATAATATTCTTAAATAAATTTTCGACATAGAAAAACACAACTTTCACGATATAAATATATTAACATACCTTTATTTCACTATATTTACACTTGCTAGGCCACTATACGCTAATACTAGCCGATTTTTGTTTACATAACTGCATGGTAACAATTGAACTTTGAACTTGCGTAAGGAAATGTTCTGTGCAACGTAAAAGGACTACTTTTTTTAAAAAGAAACACATGGCTTTGTTTACATTTTGACGCAACATTACGTGTATATTGTTGTTTTCATAGAATTTTGGAAAAATGTAAACAATATATACATGTTTTATATTTATATATGATTCAAACAATTTTTAAATTAACAATTGTATAAAGAAACGGAAAAATAATATCCCGACCGGGGCGACGTGCTTTCATTTTTGTTAAAAATGATGGGTGTCAAATGTAAACATTACCTCTGTGCCTATGTTCGTCCTACGATCGAGCCTTTGGGGTGGACGGGTGTGAGACCCTCTGATAGAGGTCAGTTATAAACATATCCTCTTGTCTTTGTTCTTTGAGTATTTAATCATGTGTATTATAAAACATGCACCGCTAATAATCCACGTGTTGACAGTTCCGCGTCACCACAAATACATTGTATCCATCGAACACAAGTGAATTTGTTTCATCTATCGATGGCGATATGGATCTAAGCGTAGATTATATAATCACATGGCTCCCAAGGATGTAATACTGTCAAGTCAGACGACATCTCAAACACATTGAGCTACTTGAAAATCGGTGTTTTGCCAACTTCGGCAAACTAAAGTGTGTAAGCGTGTGCGTCAGCTTCGCCTCGCTGCACAATAACGGTCACCGAGTTCACACATGTGGCCGTGTACAAATTCTTTATGTTATTACGCTATATATTAACTTTTAGCAAAATTGAATATATATATTTAAAGTTCTGATCTGATTAAATAAAATTATCTCTGAAATTTACTTTGTTTGTCATGTTTATTTTACACTAAAATATTGAACTTTTTTGTCGTCGCGGATGAATAATTCTACCTTACGTGAAGCGTCACCATTCGCTGTTCAAATGAGTAAGCTCCTCCCACTTTTGACCGACTTTTATTGAATAATTACGTCACTTTCAAATGACGATTTTATTGCATAAAAAATAAATAAAAAGTCGTGTGAGTGTAAATATAGGGATTGGATTTCGTTTTTATGTTAACCATGCTTGTATGGAGCAATTCCTCTAAGAATATATTCAATATGGGGGCGCGCCCCCATAGAATATATTCTTAGAAGAATTGCTCCATACAAGCATGGTTAACATAAAAACGAAATCCAATCCCTATATGAACGTGGAAAATGCAGTCAGATTTCCTCGCAGTCGTTTTGCTTGTCCACTGAAATCTAGGTTAAACACGTTTCGAGTGGATATTGTGTACCCCATACCCGGACCCGAACTGGAAACCCCATATACACAGTGCCTGTATACTAAAAGCTACAATATTAATGTGGTAACGGTAAAGTAAAACATGTTAGAGTCTCGACTTAAGTTAGATTCTTCAATTAATGATACGTGTATTTCAAATAAAAGGTACTTCTAAGAACCTTAACCATGAAACTTAATTTATACAGAGTCTGGGTACAGAATTTCAGTGCAGTATCGGGTAAGGGGGGGGTACACTAAAAAGGTACCCATCATCAATTACAATATGGCGGATTATACGAACAAGAGTCGATTGCTGGATAAAAAAAAGTGTGATTCCTAGCTTAGTTGTTGGATTGGTTAAATGAAAGCGTTATCGGAGATAGCCTATTTGTATTTGCAATGGGAAAATATCACCAGTAAGTGAAATGAATGCATACAAAATTTGTTACAAGGGAATATGAGTGCCTTTGACCTCGATTTCACTGGACAGGCATAACGACAGTGAGGAAATCTGACTGCATTTTCCGCGTTCATAGTGAAATAAAGGTATGTTAATATATTATTTCGTGTCTGAAGTTGTGTTTTCCGTATCGCAAATTTATTTAAGAATATATTAGTATTAAATATATACATATCTATCCATGTTTGACGGAATACCGGCGACTTTTGTAGAGGCAGCTAGGTGTACCTCTTCCAAGCGAGCCGTTTGTTCCCTTGTCCTTTTATATAGTATATAGGCCTAGTACACATGTATACACAACAGACTTTCTCACAACTTACGTTACAAGTCCCTGTGTATGTAGTCTACTGGGCGAAGCTTTGTAAACATAGAGGTAAACAGTAGGGCTGGGTATTGGAAGGTCTAAAACAATACGATACGTATTGACTATACACTGAAACAATACACGATACGTATTGACGATACAGTGGACCTCTTTTTCAAATTCAGTTGACCAATGTGTTTTGAATATTGTGACAATAAAAGACAATTTTGATAAAACATTTTATAACCTGGAAAAAATCTACCAAACATTTGATTCGGTTTATCATCTGTGTTGATTAAATTATGTCAATTTGTATCTTAGTTATGGAAAAGGTATTTTCTAATCCATCTAGGGGACACAGATGCCTTAAAAACACATTCCAATTGATTGAAATGCTCTTACTTGAATGATGTTTTAGAATAAATTTTGTTTTGATTTTCCTATTTCTATAACAAAAACAGTAGGGTGAGATGTAAAACGATACAGCGATATACAACATGTTTGCATATCGATATTTGATACACTGGTGAAAACCGATACATATCGGTAAAACGATATATTGATTCAGCCCTAGTAAACAGAAACACGAAATTTCAAATCATGATAATGATGGCAATAGCGCTATATAGCTAGCAGCGTGTTTTGTTTAGTTCGCTGATCGACATAAAAGGCTTTATAACAGTGATTACTGATCAGTGGATTCAGTGCCATGTATAAAAACCAATACACATAAAGACAACTGTGCAGGGACACTGCTTCCAGAAGCATAACGTCATTGTACCCAAATTGATACAGTTACTGTACCCAAATTGATACCCTAATTGAGAAATAAGCTGAAACGTTGTTTTTTTTTTTGTTAAATCTTACCTCATTTTTCAGTGGTGATCTACCAAAGATGCACCATTTATTGATAACTACGCTTCGTTTTATGCAACTAGTTCTGTTATTTTCTCTGAAATATAACTTTGAAATTGATAACTTGATCTCAAATGTGTTGATCCCTAGAAATGTGGCCATGGCCGTGCCACAATTACTAATATACTATAATCATGTTTTTTTCAAAGCATAAGGCCTCCTCAATGAAATTTTTATTAATAATGAAATTTAAGATATGTAAACACTCAACAAAAATAGAAAAAATATAATTTTTCTATTTAATCAAGTGCATATTGCTCTCTGTTAGCGTTATTTCTCCATCTTGATTTTTATTAAAACTGTTAGGCCTACTAGATTCTAGTATCTTGTAACTTGATTGATCCATAATTATGTTTGTAGTATCTAACATTGTTTTTTTTACAATCATTAAAAATAATTGATAGTGTTCTTATGACATATACACCATATTGGAACAATATAGACTTTGGTGAATGCCACAGAAAACTGAATTTAAATCATTGAAATATCACATAAGTGACATTACCTGGTCTTACAGGGGTACTGAATTAGCGCAGGTACTGTTGTGAAAACACTTGTACAATTTTCACAGTAAAATGTATCACTGCATTCAGTAAAAGTCAGTACATGTATAATAAACGCAAGCACACCTCATTTATGTAGTAAAATCATAAAAGTATCTTTTATACATTTTTAGCTCACCTGGCCCGAAGGGCCGGTGAGCTTATGTCATGGCGCGGCGTCCGTCGTCCGTCGTCCGTCCGTCCGTCCGTCCGTCTGTCCGTCAACATTTCCTTTAAATCGCTACTAGTCATAGAGTTCTGCATGGATTGTAACCAAATTTGGCCACAAACATCCTTGGGGGAAGGGGAACAGAACTTGTATAAATTTTGGCTCTGACCACCCCGGTAGCTGCAATATTGTAGCCCAAAAGACTTATAGACAGAAAATGGTGTCGTCTTTAGAGCTACAATTGGTGCCTATTACCGCTAATGGAGCAAATTAATGATTATGCAAACCATTATTAATCATTTGTTTGCATTTTATCGTACTTGTTTGGTATCGCTTACCTACTAGGCAATAAAACTGAACCACATAAAATATCAAATTCTCATCAAGGCATCATTTTTTTTACATATTCATATGAAGAGATCTTTCTGAGGGGAATTTATACGGCGAGTCCACAAATTGTGAATTTTGACGTCTTGTGACCTGTACGGTAGATATTAAGAATGGTAGTTATGTTTGTTTTGGACAAAAATAATATGTAAATGCAATGTATACGCATAAAAATAATCGGAAACCTACAAAAAAGTATGAAAAACTATGCCCGAGTGATTTTCGGAGGCAGTGCTCCACTACGACACATAGGGACCAATTCGTACCCGGCCGAAAGGTATAGTAGGCCGGGTACGTATATTCGTTCTAACCCCCGGGGGCAGGAGGGGCGGGGCCCAATAGGGGAAATAGAGGTAAGTCCTTTAAATCGCTACTTGTCATAGAGTTCTGAATGGAATGTAACTAAATTTGGCCACAAACATCCTTGGGGGAAGGGGAACAGAACTTGTATAAATTTTGGCTCTGACCCCCCGGGGGCAGGAGGGGCGGGGCCCAATAGGGGAAATAGAGGTAAATCCTTTAAATCGCTACTTGTCATAGAGTTCTACATGGATTGTAACCCAAATTTGGCCACAAACATCCGTGGGGGAAGGGGAACAGAACTTGTATAAATTTTGGCTCTGACCGCCCGGGGGCAGGAGGGGCGGGGCCCAATAGGGGAAATAGAGGTAAATCCTATAAATTGCTACTAGTCGTAGAGTTCTGCATGGATTGTAACCAAATTTGGCCAGAAACATCCTTGGGGGAAGGGGAACAGAACTTGTATAAATTTTGGCTCTGGCCCCCCGGGGGCTGGAGGGGTGGGGCCCAATAGGGGAAATAGAGGTAAATCCTTTAATTCGCTACTAGTCATAGAGTTTTGTATGGATTGTAACTAAATTTGGCCACAAACATCCTTGGGGGTAGGAGAACAGAACTTTTATAAATTTTGGCTCTGACCCCCAGGGGGCAGGAGGGGCAGGGCCCAATAGGGGAAATAGAGGTAAATTCTATTAATCGCTACTTGTCCTAGAGTTCTACATGGGTTGTAACCAAATTTGGCCACAAACATCCGTGGCGGAAGGGGAACAGAACTTGTATAAATTTTGGCTCTGACCCCCCGGGGTCAAGAGGGGCGGGGCCCAATAGGGGAAATAGAAGTAAATCCTATAAATTGCTACTAGTCGTAGAGTTCTGCATGGATTGTAACCAAATTTGGCTAGAAACATCCTTGGGGGAAGGGGAACAGAACTTGTATAAGTTTTGGCTCTGGCCCCCCCGGGGGCTGGAGGGGTGGGGCCCAATAGGGGAAATAGAGGTAAATCCTTTAATTCACTACTAGTCATAGAGTTCTGCATGGAATGTAACCAAATTTGGCCAGAAATATCCTTGGGAGAATAAGAACTGAGTTTGTATAAATTTTGGCTCTGGTCCCCCGGGGCAGGAGGGGCGGGGCCCAATAGGGGAATTATAGGTAAATTCTATAAAGTGCTACTTAATTGTCCAAGAGTTTTGTATGGATTGTAACTAAATTTGGCCACAAGCATCCTTTGGGGTAGGAGAACAGAACTTGTATAAATTTTGGCTCTGACCCCCAGGGGGCAGGAGGGGCAGGGCTCAATAGGGGAAATAGAGGTAAATTCTATCAATCGCTACTTGTCCTAGAGTTCTGCATGGATTGTAACCAAATTTGGCCACAAACATCCTTGGGGGAAGAGGAACAGAACTTGTATAAATTTTGGCTCTGATCCCCTGGGGGTAGGAGGGGCGGGGCCCAATAGGGGAAATAGAGGTAAATCCTTTAAATCACTTCTTCTCATAGAGTTCTGCATGGATTGTAACCAAATTTGGCCACAAACATCCTTGCAATTGGGAGAAGGGGAACAGAACTTGTATAAATTTTGGCTCTGATCCCCCGGGGGTAGGAGAGGTGGGGCCCAATAGGGGAAATAGAGGTAAATTCTTTAAATCGCTACTAGTCATAGAGTTCTGCATGGAATGTAACCAAATTTGGCCAGAAACATCCTTTGTGGAAGGGGAACAGAACTTGTATAAATTTTGGCTCTGACCCCCAGGGGGCAGGAGGGGTGGGGCCCAATAGGGGATTTAGAGGTTAATATTAAAATTCCTTCAGAAAAGAAACAATGAACCTGTATTCAGAAAATTATTTGGCATTACAAACCAGGTGAGCGATACAGGCCCTCTGGGCCTCTTGTTCTTGCTGGGTATATCAATTTGGGTATACATAATGTGACAAAACTAGAAATTTTGACACAAGCTGTTAATCATTCTAACAGTAAAAATAAGCATTGTAATATCAAAAAACAAAGCATCAAAATAAAGTTTGTATGCTCTTCTTAAAAACAAATCAGAAAAAATGAAACACACCAAGCAACACATGTCATAAAGGAGAAATCTGTGTGTATTGGTATCAATTTGGGTACAATGACGTTATAGTTACATGTTTCTGCTATTTCATTTCCAATACCTGTAATTGGGAAATTCTTACAGCATTTGCATTAATTTAAGGATCATTGAAAAAAGAAAATTAAAGGAAATCTAACTGATTTAGTTTTTTTAGCTCACCTGGCCTGAAGGGCCGGTGAGCTTATGTCATGGCGCGTCGTCCGTACGTCCGTTAACATTTAATTTAAATCGCTACTTGTCCTAGAGTTCTGCATGGATTGTGACCAAATTTGGCCACAAATATCCTTGGGTGAAGGGGAACAGAACTTGTATAAATTTTGTCTCTGACCCCCCAGGGGCAGGAGGGGCGGGGTCCAATAGGGGAAATAGAGGTACGGTAAACCTCCGGTTAATTCGAACCGCCGGATAGTTCGAACACGCAAATTTTTCCAGAAAAACGGTAATTTTTTAGCTTGTGATAGTTCGAACACTGACTTTTTATAATCAATCCTATTTCGGATAGTTCGAACACGTCAAATTATGAACGTAAAAGTAAGATTTTTGTCGGCAAATCGGCGCAATGGGGTCCCCAAAAATGGTGATATATTTGCATATTGCAACAGTTTTGGTGTTTGGAATAAAGATTGTATAAATGATCATTATAATGACCACATGACAGATAATTAATGAACATTTTAAGCCATAAATAAAAATAATTTATGCCGATATATCGTACACAAATGTTTAATCTTAGGCCCAGACAATGTATATTTGAATTCGCTGTACCTGATGGAAACACGTGGAAGAAATCGCCAATGTTTGTTAAGTTCAATCTAGATACGGATATCAGTTTAAGTCATTTTCTGTGGTTTAAATAAAGTTTCTATCTCAGTTAACGGACGTCGATGTAAATTATAGGTCGCATCGTGAACGGTGCTGTTTGGGGCCTTGTCCACGTGCACGTATGCATGCGGCTTCTGCTACGCAATTAAATATGAATTCACAAATTAAATGCCCATGTTTATGAAGAAAATGATTGAATATATTATCTTCAGGAAACTAAATACTTACCCGATAGATTTTCTGCCTTACATTGCTTATGCCTGGTACATCGGTACTCAAAACTGATTTTTAGCTCACCTGGCCCGAAGGGCCGGTGAGCTTATGTCATGGCGCGGCGTCCGTCGTCCGTCGTCCGTCTGTCGTCCGTCCGTCGTCCGTCCGTCCGTCTGTCCGTCAACATTTCCTTTAAATCGCTACTAGTCATAGAGTTCTGCATGGATTGTAACCAAATTTGGCCACAAGCATCCTTGGGGGAGGGGGAACAGAACTTGTATAAATTTTGGCTCTGACCCCCGGGGGCAGGAGGGGCGGGGCCCAATAGGAGAAATAGAGGTAAATCCTATAAATCGCTACTAGTCATAGAGTTTTGAATGGAATGTAACCAAATTTGGCCACAAACATCCTTGGGGGAGGGGGAACAGAACTTGTATAAATTTTGGCTCTGACCCCCCGGGGGCAGGAGGGGCGGGGCCCAATAGGAGAAATAGAGGTAAATCCTATAAATCGCTACTTGTCCTACAGTTCTGCATGGATTGTAACCAAATTTGGCCACAAACATCCTTGGGGGAGAGGGAACAGAACTTGTATAAATTTTGGCTCTGATCCCCCAGGGGCAGGAGGGGCGGGGCCCAATAGGGGAAATAGAGGTAAAACCTTTAAATCGCTACTTGTCCTAGAGTTCTGAATGGAATGTAACCAAATTTGGCCACAAACATCCTTGGGGGAAGGGGAACAGAACTTGTATAAATTTTGGCTCTGGTCCCCCGGGGGCAGGAGGGGCGGGGCCCAATAGGGGAAATAGAGGTAAATCCTTTAAATCGCTACTAGTCATAGAGTTCTGAATGGAATGTAACCAAATTTGGCCACAAACATCCTTGGGGGAAGGGGAACAGAACTTGTATAAATTTTGGCTCTGACCCCCCGGGGGCAGGAAGGGCGGGGCCCAATAGGAGAAATAGAGGTAAATCCTTTAAATCGCTACTAGTCATAGAGTTCTACATGAATTGTAACCAAATTTGACCACAAACATCCTTGGGGAAAGGGGAACACAACTTGTATAAATTTTGGCTCTGACCCCCCGGGGGCAGGAGGGGTGGGGCCCAATAGGGGAAATAGAGATAAATCCTTTAAATCGCTACTAGTCATAGAGTTCTGCATGGATTGTAACCAAATTTGGCCATAAACATCATTGAGGGAAGGGGAACAGAACATGTATAAATTTTGGCTCTGACACCCCGGGGGCAGGAGGGGTGGGGCCCAATAGGGGAAATAGAGATAAATCCTTTGAATCGCTACTAGTCATAGAGTTCTACATGGATTGTAATCAAATTTGGCCACAAACATCCTTGGGGGAAGGGGAACAGAACTTTTATAAATTTTGGCTCTGGCCCCCCGGGGGCAGGAAGGGTGGGGCCCAATATATATATAGGGGAAATAGAGTTAAATCCTTTAAATCGCTACCAGTCATAGAGTTCTGGATGGATTGTAACCAAATTTGGCCATAAACATCATTGAGGGAAGTGGAACACAACTTGTATAAATTTTGGCTCTGACCCCCCGGGGGCGGGAGGGGTGGGGCCCAATAGGGGAAATAGAGATAAATCCTTTAAATCGCTACTAGTCATAGAGTTCTGCATGGATTGTAACCAAATTTGGCCATAAACATCATTGAGGGAAGGGGAACAGAACACTTATAAATTTTGGCTCTGACACCCCGTGGGCAGGAGGGGCGTGGCCCAATAGGGGAAATAGAGGTAAATCCTTTAAATCGCTATTAGTCATAGAGTTCTGGATGGATTGTAACCAAATTTGGCCACAAACATCCTTGGGGGAACGGGAACAGAACTTGTATAAATTTTGGCTCTGACACCCCGGGGGCAGGAGAGGTGGGGCCCAATAGAAGAAATAGAGGTAAATCCTTTAAATCGCTACTTGTCATAGAGTTCTGCATTGAATGTAACCAAATTTGGCCACAAACATCCTTTTTGGAAGGGAAACAGAACTTGTATAAATTTTGGCTCTGGCCCCCCGGGGGCAGGACGGGTGGGGCCCAATAGGGGATTTAGAGGTTAATATTAAAATTCCTTCAGAAAAAAAACAATGAACCTGTATTCAGAACATTACTTGGCATTACAAACCAGGTGAGCGATACAGGCCCTCTGGGCCTCTTGTTACCGATTTCAACTCGGATAGTTCGAACTCACGATTTTTTAGCTCACCTGGCCCGAAGGGCCGGTGAGCTTATGTCATGGCGCGGCGTCCGTCGTCCGTCCGTCGTCCGTCGTCCGTCGTCCGTCTGTCCGTCAACATTTCCTTTAAATCGCTACTAGTCATAGAGTTCTGCATGGATTTTAACCAAATTTGGCCAGAAACATCCTTGGGGGGAGGGGAACAGAACTTGTATAAATTTTTGCTCTGACCCCCCGGGGACAGGAGGGGCGGGGCCCAATAGGGGAAATTGAGGTAAATCCTATAAATCGCTACTTGTCCTAGAGTTCTGCATGGATTGTAACCAAATTTGGCCAGAAACATCCTTGGGGGAAGTGGAATAGAACTTGTATAAATTTTGGCTCTGACCCCCCCGGGGACAGGAGGGGCGGGGCCCAATAGGGGAAATAGAGGTAAATCCTATAAATCGCTACTTGTCCTAGTGTTCTGCATGGATTGTAACCAAATTTGGCCAGAAACATCCTTGGGGGAAGGGGAACAGAACTTGTATAAATTTTGGCTCTGACCCCTCGGGGACAGGAGGGGCGGGGCCCAATAAGGGAAATTTAGATAAATCCTATAAATCGCTACTTGTCCTAGAGTTCTGCATGGATTGTAACCAAATTTGGCCAGAAACATCATTGGGGGAAGGGAATCAGAACTTGTATAAATTTTGGCTCTGACCCCCCGAGGACAGGAGGGGCGGGGCCCAATAGGGGAAATTAAGGTAAATCCTATAAATCGCTACTTGTCCTAGAGTTCAGCATGGATTGAAACCAAATTTGGCCAGAAACATCCTTGGGGGAAGGGGAATAGAACTTGTATAAATTTTGGCTCTGAACCCCCGGGGACAGGAGGGGCGAGGCCCAATAGGGGAAATAGAGGTAAATCCTATAAATCACTACTTGTCCTAGTGTTCTGCATGGATTGTAACCAAATTTGGCCAGAAACATCCTTGGGGGAAGGGGAACAGAACTTGTATAAATTTTGGCTCTGACCCCCCAGGGACAGGAGGGGCGGGGCCCAATAAGGGAAATTGAGGTAAATCCTATAAATCGCTACTTGTCCTAGAGTTCTGCATGGATTGTAACCAAATTTGGCCAGAAACATCCTTGGGGGAAGGGGAACAGAACTTGTATAAATTTTGGCTCTGACCCCCCGGGGACAGTAGGGGCAGGGCCCAATAGGGGAAATAGAGGTAAATCCTATAAATCGCTACTTGTCCTAGAGTTCTGCATAGATTGTAACCAAATTTGGCCAGAAACAACCTTGGGGGAAGGGGAATAGAACTTGTATAAATTTTGGCTCTGACCCCCCGGGGACAGGAGGGGCGGGGCCCAATAGGGGAAATTTAGGTAAATCCTATAAATTGCTACTTGTCCTAGAGTTCTGCATGGATTGTAACCAAATTTGGCCAGGACCATCCTAGGGGGAAGGGGAACAGAACTTGTTTAAATTTTTGCTCTGACCCCCTGGGGACAGGAGGGGCGGGGCCCAATAGGGGAAATAGAGGTAAATCCTATAAATCGCTACTTGTCCTAGAGTTCTGCATGGATTGTAACCAAATTTGGCCAGAAACTTTCTTAGGGGAATAGGAACAGAACTTATATAAATTTTGGCTCTGACCCCCCGGGGGCAGGAGGGGCGGGCCCAATAGGGGAAATAGAGGTAAATCCTATAAATCGCTACTTGTCCTAGAGTTCAGCATGGATTGAAACCAAATTTGGCCAGAAACATTCTTGGGGGAAGGGGAATAGAACTTGTATAAATTTTGGATCTGACCCCCTGGGGGCAGGAGGGGCGGGGCCCAATAGGGAAATTTAGGTAAATCCTATAAATCGCTACTAGTCTTAGAGTTCTGCTTGGATTTTAACCAAATTTGGCCCAGAAACATCCTTGGGGTTAACAGAATTCCTATAATTTTTGGCTCTAACCCTCTTGAGCAGAAAGAGTGGGGCCCAATAGGGGAATTAGAGGTAAATATTCAAATTTCTTCAGAAAAGAAACAATGAACCTTACTAGGCATTACAAACCAGGTGAGCGATACAGGCCCTCTGGGCCTCTTGTTCCTGAAGCTTAATTTCGGATAATTCGAACTGGTCCATCAATATCTATTTAATTTTGTTCGAAATAACCGAAGGTTTACCGTAAATCCTATAAATCGCTACTTGTCCTAGAGTTCTGCATGGATTGTAACCAAATTTGGCCACAAACATCGTTGGAGGAAGGGGAACAGAACTTGTATAGATTTTGGCTCTGACTCCCCGGGGCAGGAGGGGCGGGGTCCAATAGGGGAAATAGAGGTAAATCCTATAAATCGCTACTTGTCCTAGAGTTCTGCATGGATTGTAACCAAATTTGGCCACAAACATCCTTGGGGGAAGGGGAACAGAACTTGTATAAATTTTGGCTCTGACCCCCCGGGGGCTGGAGGGGCGAGGCCCAATAGGGGTAATAGAGGTAAATCCTATAAATCACTACTTGTCCTAGAGTTCTACATGGATTTTAACCAAATTTGGCCTCAAACATCCTTTGGGGAAGGGGAATAGAACTTGTATAAAGTTTGGCTCTGACCCCAGGGGACAGGAGGGGTAGAGCCCAATAGGGGGATATAGAGGTAAATCCTATAAATCGCTACTTTGTCCTAGAGTTCTACATGGATTGTAATCAAATTTGGGTCACAAATATCATTGGGAAAAGGGGAACAGAAACCTGTGTAAATTTTGGCTCTGACCCCCTGGGGGCAGGAGGTGCGTGGGCCCAATAGGGGAAATAGAGGTTAATCCTTTTAAAATCACTACCTAGTCATAGAGTTCTGCATGGAATGTAACCAAAATTTGGCCAGAAACATCCTTAGGGGAAGGGGAACAGAGTTTTGTATCAATTTTGGCTCTGACTAGCCCCCAGGGGGCAGTAGGGGCGGGGCTCAATAGGGGAAATAGAGGTTAATCCTTTAAATCGCTACTAGTCATATATTTCTGCATGGAATGTAACCAAATTTAGGCAGAAACATTCTTGAGGTAAGGGGAACAGAGTGTGTATAAATTTTGGCTCTGATCACCCCAAGGGCAGGAGGTGCGGGACCCAATTAGGGGGAATAGGAGGTTAATCCTTTAAAACGCTACTAAATTTGGCCAGAAATATCTTGGGGGAAGGGGAACAGAGTTTGTATCAATTTTGGCTCTGACTAGCCCCAGGGGGCAGTAGGGGCGGGGTCTCAATAGGAGGAAATAGAGGTTAATCCTTGAAATTTGCTACTAGCTATAGAGTTCTGCGTGGATTGTTACTAATTTGGCCAGAAACATCCTCTGGGGAATGGGAACAGAGTTTGTATAAATTTTGGCTCTGACCCCCTGGAGCAGAAAGAGTAGGGCCCAACAAGGAATTTAGAGGTAAATCTTTAAAATTCCTTCAGAAAAGAAACAATGATCCTGTATTGAGAACATTATCTGGCATTACAAACCAGGTGAGCGATACAGGCCATCTGGGGCCTTTGTTTCATATCTTGATCAGACCAAATTGTAGCAGTTGAAAAAAACATCTAGAGAAGAAGCTGTACTAAATGTAAAGTTATATATGTCTGCTTATGTAGGTTTGCTTTTATACATGTATACATATATATTATTCAATATAGAATTATTATTTATAGGGTTACTTTAATGTTCCACACTGGCTGTGTCATCAACATATCTTTCAAGTTTCAACAGGAAATTAGCTATATATAAGATCTAGACGCAGTAGCCAGAATCATTATGCTACATCATCAGATGATGAAAAAATATCATGTTGCTAGTTTATATATAATATATTGAATTTTGATCATGATTCAACACCAGATATCATTTTATATACATTTGTATATTCAAACATGCTGTTGTGACTAAGCCTGTATCAATTAAGACCACCGGCTTATTAGACCACCTTCTCAGGTTCCCAAAATGGTCAATCGAACACATTTTGTTCCTGTGTATAAAGATCTAGACATTTGGCTATTTAAAGACCATTTTTCCTTGGTCCAATATGATCATGAGTAGTCTAGATCTTTACAGACAGGTTTGACAGGAGATCAAGAAGAGAGCTAAAACTATATAGCTCAAAAAGTCTATATTTTCCTTTTTATTTGTTTTATTTATTAGTAACTTTAACTAATCAGGAAAATATTTTTATTATGCATGCACTTTTTTCTTTCTATAGATAGTTTTTGTTGTTCAGTGGAGGATGTAAGGCAGATGTTGGTACAGCCTGTTACAGACACCACTAACTGTACTACAGGGGAGGTCTGTAATGGTTCATCATGTGTCTGTGATACAACTCATTACCAGAATGGTGTTAACTGCCTGGAAAGTAAGTGATATGCCGATCTACAGTATATAGATACATGATTGTCCTCATCAGCATGGACTCTATATTGTCTAGGCTAATGCTCACTATCATCCTTTATGTTAAAAATTGCATTATTTAAATTATAGGATTTTAACAGTATTGCCTGCATGTGTATACATGACTTTTAGATTTCTATTTTTTCACTGCATAATTTTTGGATGTTTAGTCTACTTCTTGTAATAATAAGTAGACGTCTTGGTATAACAGTGATGTGCCGTTTACTTTGTATTTTCCAATTTTCCAAACCATCCAAGTAGGTTCGAGAAATTTAAAACATATAGAAAATCTAAAATTGGTTCATTTCAGTGATTTAGGGACTCTCCTGAGTCCAGCGTAAAATCATGATTTTTTCTGTTGGACTTGCCAAAATTTTGAGAATTCTTTATTTTCTGTTTACTAGGACTTCATGAAGATTTTTGAAAATTAATGTTAGACTTGTCTTAAAAAATTCCTACATAACTTGCTGTCCATTACATGTTTTTTTTCAGTGGAAAATTGAAGTTTTCTAATATATATGATACTGTAAAAACCATTTAAATTTTGTTGGACATTTACGTAAATCTTATTTATTTCGTGGGCACATAAAAAACGACGAAAAATAAAAACACAAACAAAAATTTAACCACAACTTAATCTTTATCTTAAATAGAAGAACAACGAAAATATCCTCAACGAAAACGTTTATAGACATCAAATAACAAAATTTTACCCCAACTAAATTAGATATTTTTACAATATAATGGGTCTATTCACAACAGTAAAAATACCAATGCTTCAATGTCTTTTACTAAGTTTTATTCAGAAAACTAAAAACAACTTAAAAAACTAGATTTGATCGCGATCAAAACACGGGATTTCCACCTATGTATGATATAAGTAATGTTAGCGAACAGACGATTGCTTGAACGACGACGAACGATCTCACTCAATATTAATCAGAAAGCGTTTCTTACGAAAGTAGTCTGGTCCAACCGAAAAACAGATTTAGGGGAATCCCCTTTTGGGCACAAGATTTCATAGAGAGGTGAATATATAGGAACCTGCTGATTGGATATATTCAGGGTACACCAGTTAATGGTTTATGTGTGGGTCGGACAATACATGTAGATGTAAAATTTGTAAAGAATTTTGATAACTTCATTTAACCTGAATAGTAGCAAACGTTAACACGGTCCTCTATGGGAATTTATTTGGTTCTGTGATCTCAAAACGGCCGGGTAGTTTCTCAAAATAGCACCGGTTGTGTTTGAACATCCGGTGTCACAGGTGACGGCTCTGCCACACACATAAAAGGTTTTTAAACCTGTCAGTTATTGTGTTTGTGCATTACTTTTATTGTTTGTTTGTTCAAAATGTACGTCCTATTAACAGCTAGGGTCACGTAAGGACGGCCTCCCATGTATGCGGTGTAGTTACACATGTACGTGTATTTACGCAAACACGTGTACATTGTTCATATATACGTGTATATGTAGTGTGATAGAACGGGTTTCTATCATTGTTGCATTTATTTCTACAGTATGTATATTTGTTATTGCACTCTTCTAAGTCTTCACTTCAGTGATCTGTTTATGTATCTTGGACCTAAATTCAAGGGAACACCAGTGAGAACAGGTCTTATCTAGGGTGTGTTTGCTGTTTAGCAGTCACATTCATCAACCTAGTTGTCCTCATGATCACACCCCGATGATGACCGCTGGCCGGAGTACACGTGTGGTACACGTGGGAGGTTTTTATCAGTCAGTTGAGCCTTGTCTGTTTTAAGCGGAAGATATATTTAGTGTGTAGGTGGGTTGTTGTAGCAACGGTTTCACCTAAATATGGTGCTCTGTCCGGACATTGACCAATCAGTGGTCACTTTGGGGTAATGGGTTGATGAGTTGTTATAAAAGGGGCTGATTCTAAGGAAGCTTTGGTCTTGACTTAGGGAATAGGTAGGGAGCAGAGCCACGTCGTGCACTGTCAACAGTGCAACACTTGCGGGGTTTTCTGAGCTAGACTGCAACGTGGGTCTTTACTTAGAGTGTATCTATAGCTAACGTAGGGTTTGTGTATAATTAGGGGTTGTCAGGGGCTTAGGGCTTAGGCATCCTAAGGTATCCTAGTTTACACCGTTGGTTTTATATACCTCTAGAGTTAAGAACATTTGTAGGTGGTTAGTTGGCTCCGTAGGGTGTTAGGCTTTGTTTAGGGAACGTGGTAATCACACAGGACTTAGCTAATTAGGCCTAAAGTTTGGCTATAGTTAATCTTGGATACATTGTTACTGCTTCGGCACTTATATATCTCTTATTGTTATCTGTCTTAACGGGCACTATTGTGAATCTTCTATGTAATAATTAATCTACTTGTCTTTTATATAATAAATAGTTATTTGTACCTGTATTTACCTAGTTGAGTTATTGGATTAGTGTCAGTACTTCCGCTACATCCTAGAGATCGAACCAGTTGAGATACAGGCCTGTAACCTGTGGAGGAAACGGGATCCGGAGAAGATTTGTGACGACTGTGGACTCTGTTGTATACTAAAAATACTATACGATCACGATTTGGGACTTATACATATAACGGGAGCTACAGTCGGATCGCCCCTCCGGGTCTCTTGTGGAAAACCCTCCCTATTACAGTAGCACTTAAAACATCCCGAAAAGTATTGAAAACTAAATGTAAAAATACCTTCGAAACGGCCCGTGTGTAACGAAGATTGAGCCCAGGACAGAATTTTAACCCGGCCGCTGATTGGCTGGCTTATTATGAATTTCAAAATTAAAAATGTTTTCTGACAGGTGATTATTCCTTGATAACCGTGATATGAATTTGGAAATTCCGATTGAGATTTAGGTTCAAAATATCAATTTTGATAATGAATAGGTAAACACATTAGAATTTCAGGTTTTTTTAAAGTGCAAAAATTCTCCTTTTCTTATGAAGATCTTGGACCAATGCGGAATAACACGTACGATTAGAGTTTTAGTATTAGATATGGATTATCTCCCTTTGGCCACAGGCCACATCATGTAATCACAACTCAAAATCGCTGAAAGTTCTATACCTCCGCCATTTTGAATCATATGACATTGAAATTGGTCATTTTATGTGTCTGAAAGCATGATCTTTCACATCCAATTCAAAACATTTCACCTTTGAATTTTCATGAATTACGATAAAATTTACGTTAAAAAATGAACGAAACGCCATATTCGGAGGGGTGTATTTCCACCATTTTCTAATTCCTGATTTTGAAATTATAACTCTGTACAGACAATATATCAATGTCTACATTTACATCAAATCAACACCCTAAATTAAATCATAAAGGCCCTACGAGCTCACAAATTACGAAAAAAAATAAGGAAAACATACAGGTTTAAAGGCGCTGAAACGCGTGCCGCAAGGACAAATATAAACTAAAAATTCGATTTTTGATGTCCTATATCTCCGCCATTTTGAATCTGATGACCTTGAACTTGGTCATTTTATGTGTCTGAAAGCATGATCTTTTACATCCAATTCAAAACATTTCACCTTTGAATTTTCATGAATTACGCTAAAATTATACGTTAAAAAATGAACGAAACGCCATATTCGGAGGTCTATATTTCCGCCATTTTCAAATTCATGTCTTTGAAATTAAAAACCTGTACAGACAATAGGCTAAAGCTAACATTTACAAAAAATCAACACCCTACATGAGATGATCAAGGCCCTACGAGCTCACAAATAACGGACAAAAATAAGAAAATGAAACAAATTGCC
The DNA here is from genome assembly GCF_041381155.1 of Argopecten irradians. Taxonomy (NCBI): domain Eukaryota; kingdom Metazoa; phylum Mollusca; class Bivalvia; order Pectinida; family Pectinidae; genus Argopecten; species Argopecten irradians. The sequence continues at coordinate 38,871,342 of NC_091134.1, forward strand.
ATATTTGGAGAGCTATATTTTCGCCATTTTTCCATTTAACCCCTTAAAAATAAATAACTTTTGAAGACAAAAAGTTCATACAACATAGGTATGAGAAATCAACACTGTACATACAGGTTTAAAGGCGCTGAAACGTCTCGGGCAAGGACAAATATAAACTAAAAATTCGATTTTCGATGTCCTATATCTCCGCCATTTTGAATCATATGACCTTGAAATTGGTCATGATTTATGTGTCTTAGAGCATAGCTCTTTCACATCTAATTCAAAACAATTTTCTTTGAAAATTCATAAATAACGGTAAAATTTACTTTAAAAAAATGAACGAAACGCCATATTCGGAGGGCTACATTTCCGCCATTTTCAGTGCTTTGTCTTTGAAATTGAAACCCGATACAGATAATATGTTAAAGTCTACATTTACAAAAAATCAACACCCTACATTAAATTATAAAGGCGCTACGAGCACACAAATTACGATTGAAAAATAAGGAAATGGAACAAATTGCCATATTTGGAGAGCTATATTTCCGCCATTTTTCTATATAATCCCTTTAAAACCCAAAACTTTTGAAGACAAAAGTTCATACAACACGCGGTATGAAAAATCAACACCGTACATACAGGTATAAAGGCGCTGAAACGTCTCTCGGGCAGGGGCAAATATAAACTAAATTTTCGATTTTTGATGTCCTATATCTCCGCCATTTTTTGATCATATGACCTTGAATTTGGTCATTTATGTGCCTGAGAACATGCTCTTTCATATGCGCCATTCGAAACATTTCTATGGTAAAGTTCATTTTTGACCTTTGTTTGACCTCATTTGACCCCCTAGTGAACTCGTGACCTTGACATAATTTCTGATTAACATGTAATGAGAAAAAAACGTGAATTATCGTGATCTACATGGAGAATGAAAACGTACATGTTGTGTAGCGTACGGTTATGAAATTATGAGCGTTTAAAGTTCGTTCGAAAAAAGCAGTTTTTTACGTCTGTGACCCTTGACCTTGAACGTTATCCTCCAAAATCGAGAGTACATTTGAAGAACTCATGTACGTACATAACGTGTCCAAATTTACAGCGCTCTACACCTCTTATTTATAAAGAAGAAGTCGTTTAAAGATTTAAAGCTTTTTGAACCCTGTGACCTTGAATGAATGTCAAGGTCAATAAAAAGGCATAAGTTCTGTAGACATTCGTCCATGCTATGTCTATACAAAAAATCAAGCATGTATGTTAAGTATTAAAGGCGCTGAAAACCTTTAAATATTTTTGGCGGGAAAACGCCAAAATATCCTTTTTTCAAAGGCCTATATCTCCGCCATTTTGGATCTCATGACCTTAAAACTTGTCATTTATATATTTCTGAGGGCATGCCCTTTCATATCCAACTTTCAAAACTTTTCTGTGACAAATTTCGTTTTTGACCTTTGTTTGACCCCGTAGCGAACTCTTGACCTTGACATAATCTCATGATAACATGGCATGGGAAAAGCACGCGCAATGTCAAGATCTATCTGAATAACAAAACGTGAACGATGTAAACCATACAGTAATGAAGCTATGAGCGCTTAAACTTCGTTCCAAAAAAAATGTTTTTTTACGTCTGTGACCTTGACCTTGAACATTTTTGTAAAAAATCGAACGTACATTTCAAGATCTTATGTACATTCATAACGTGTCCAAAGTTGAGCGTCGTACCTTATTTCGTTCCTGAGATATCCTGCGGAACAAGATTTGTGGAATAAGAATAAAAAAGAAAAATAAGAATAATAATAATAAGAAGAAAAAACAGAACAATAACAATAGGGATTTCCATCACCTCAATGAAATCCCTAATAAGAAAAAAAACTTTTTAAAACCACATTTAAAGCAATAGCATCCTCCATACAATTTAGAAGGCCAGGATCTCGATCTACATATAGATATAATGACAACTTATATTTGTATTAAATTTTGTTTTTGTTTTACCACAGAAACTAAAGTTCTTTGGCTTCATTCTCGAAGCTTATTGAAATCTTCGGTTTCTGTAGAGGTAATATTCAAAGGATCACTTAATTTGCTATGTAAATAATTGTTTTACATGTTTTAGACCACCATCATCTGATTGTGGGCTATTCAAATCGCTTTTCTGTCCGTGGTCACTGTCATCCGTCCTTCTGTGTCCGCGTCCGTCTGTCCGTCCGTCCGTCCTTCAGTATGTCCTTCGGGTCCGTTAACATTTATTGTTACTTTTTTTTTTGTTAAGCTATTTCTCCAGTAAAGTGCTGAAGGGATCTCTCCTCAAATTTCACTTGTAGGGGTTCCCCTAGGGCCCTAGTTTGTGCATATTGCATTTTAGGGACCGATCGGTTTACAAGATGGCCGCCAGGCCACCATCTTGGATTTTGATAGTTAAAGTTTGTTACCGCTATTTCTCAGAAAGTACTGAAGGGATCTCTCCCAAATTTCACAGGTAGGTTCCCCTAGGGCCCTTGTTGTGCATATTTCATTTCGGGACACGATCGGTTATCAAGATGGCCGCCAGACCGCCATCTTGGAATTTGATAGTTAAAAGTTTGTTAACGCTATTTCTCAGAAGTACCAAAGGGATCTCTCTCAAATTTCACATGTAGGTTCCCCTAGGGCCCTAGTTGTGCATATTTCATTTTTGAAACTGATCGGTTGACAAGATGGCCGCCAGGCCGCCATCTTGGATTTTGATAGTTAAAGTTTGTTACCGCTATTTCTGTAGGTTCCCTATTTCTGAACACGATCGGTGAAAATGCCCCAGGGCCGCCAGGATTTTGATACCTCTCTCAAATTTCTCAAATTTCACATGTAGGTTCCCCTAGGGCCCTAGTTGTGCATATTTCATTTCTGAACAGATCGGTTGACAAAGATGGCCGCCAGGCCGCCATCTGGATTTTGATAGTTAAAGTTTTTTACCGCTATTTCTTAGAACAGTACTGTAGGGATCTCTCTCAAATTTCACAGGTAGGTTCCCCTGGGGCCTTAGTTGTGCATATTGCATTTTGGGACCAATCAATCAACAAGATGGTCGAAGGTAGCAATCTTTGATTTTTGATTATTGAAGTTTGTTAGTGTTATATATCTCAGAAAAGTACTGAAAGGATCTTTCTCAAATTTCATATGTAGTATTATGTAGTAAAAGTTTGAAAAGCAGAGAAAATTAAGATCCCTCTTTGGTAGACATAGATCATTCTTTGGTGGGCGCCAAGATCCCTCTGGGATCTCTTGTTAAATATTCATTTTCAACCTAAGCCTCCAATCTTCCTTCTGAATCATTATTGCTGGTACATTGAAGTGAATGATCTTAACCTACTTTTATAAGTCATCAAATATTTCAAAAACTTACAGTTTCAACCATTAAGGCCTATTAGAGTCTCCTGTTTCTCAAAAGTAAAGCATCTAGTTCTATTCATTTGGTTCTATTCATGAAGCTGTAAAAAGACATGATTGAAAGCCTGGTGTCTGAGGTAATCATTACAGGGATACTTAACTTTGCAATGTAAATAATTGTATTACATTTGTAAATATTCATTTCCAACTACTACCAGAAATCCAGGCTGGTGAGACAGGTTGTACAGGTATAACCAATGAGTGTACTGCCATGTCTACCTGTACCGGGAACCAATGTATCTGTATCAGTGGTTACTATGACAGTGGTGCTGTCTGTTCTCTTCGTAAGTTTTTAGTTCATTTTCATAAACTAACCGTCTGTATGTAGTACAAGACTAATGCTTCAACCACTTGTAATCAGGTTTGTTTTTGGTTTATTATAGAAATATAATGATAATGGACATCAAATCAGACAAATGGGTTTAGCTGTACAAAAATTATGATATTATTATTATAAAGAGATTGCTTAAGACAATTATTAAGGGATTGACACTATAAAAACCCTTCAGTGTCGAAGTTTCCGGTAGACTAGAAATTTGATTAAAATCTGATGACTATTATAGAATAAGAGCTAGAATTAATTCATTATTCATTAGGATTTTGCTGCAGGACTGTTGGCCTATATATAATAAGTTACTGTGCTATAATTATATAATGTCTATTTAAGCTTTAACTTAATTCTCCATAATCGAAAGCCCCAGGTTACTGATATTTTGCCTGTAGCCTTGATGGGATGAGGGTTACAGAGTTTGTTCAAACGAATTGGTACCTTTACATATATATATACATTTAACGTCACAGGGGTCTAAAAAACTAAAATCCATCCTACAGGACTTCTTGGCAATAAATAAGAGCTCTTGAGAGACCTGATATTTGGCCTGTAGTATATATGCTTGCATTAAATTTGTTCAAGTGCATACCTGTCAGCTTTCAGGAATTGCAATGCGGGAGAAAGGACATATGAGCAAAATTTTCAACAGTCCAACTGAGGCGCTACACGTCGCTTATCATTATTACTTGTGATGTTTTAGCATATTAAACCCTGTTTATCTTTAGAAAATAACATGGGATGGAAATATTTCTTGAATGAATAAGCTTATTTTTATATCCTATCAGTTGAAAAACTTGTATCTTTAACATCAAAAGTTTTTATCATGTAAAATAACATTTGTGTAATTAATCAAGTGTAGAAGGAGAAGGAGAAAAGGGTTCTGATAATATATTCTTGTTGCGACCTCAAATATTGAAACAATTGGATCCATGTGTTGAAGTTACATCTTCAAAAAATATGTTTCGTCTGTATCTGTGCTTGTTTTCTTTCACTTTCAATCTCCTTCTGAATCATTATTGCTGGTACATTGAAGGGAATGATCTTAACCTACTTTTATAAGTCATCAAATATATAAAAAAAACTTAAGTTTCAACCATTAAGGCCTATTAGAGTCTCCTGTTTCTCAAAAGTAAAGCATCTAGTTCTATTCATTTGGTTCTATTCATGAAGCTGTAAAAAGACATGATTGAAAGCCTGGTGTCTGAGGTAATCATTACAGGGATACTTAACTTTGCAATGTAAATAATTGTATTACATTTGTAAATATTCATTTCCAACTACTACCAGAAATCCAGGCTGGTGAGACAGGCTGTGCAGGTATAGCCAATGAGTGTACTGCCATGTCTACCTGTACCGGGAACCAATGTATCTGTATCAGTGGTTACTATGACAGTGGTGCTCTGTGGTGTGCTGTCTGGTCTCTTCGTAAGTTTTTAGTTCATTTTCATAAACTAACCGTCTGTATGTAGTACAAGACTAATGCTTCAACCACTTGTAATCAGGTTTGTTTTTGGTTTATTATAGAAATATAATGATAATGGACATCAAATCAGACAAATGGGTTTAGCTGTACAAAAATTATGATATTATTATTATAAAGAGATGTTTAAGACATTTATTAGGGGATTGACACTATAAAAACCCTTCAGTGTCGAAGTTTCCGGTAGACTAGAAATTTTATGAAATCTGATGACTATTATAAAATAAGAGCTAGAATTAATTCATTATTCATTAGGATTTTGCTGCAGGACTGTTGGCCTATATATAATAAGTTAATGTGCTATAATGTCTATTTAAGCTTTAACTTAATTCTCCATAACCGAAAGCCCCAGGGTACTGATATTTTGCCTGTAGCCTTGACGGGATGAGGGTTACAGAGTTTGTTCAAACGAATTGGTACCTTTACATATATACATACATTTAACGTCACAGGGGTCTAAAAAACTAAAATCCTTACATGACTTCTTGGCAATAAATAAGAGCTCTTGAGAGACCTGATATTTGGCCTGTAGTATATATGCTTGCATTAAATTTGTTCAAGTGCATACCTGTCAGCTTTCAGGAATTGCAATGCGGGAGAAAGGACATATGAGCGAAATTTTCAACAGTCCAACTGAGGCGCTACACGTCGCTTATCATTATTACTTGTGATGTTTTAGCATATTAAACCCTGTTTATCTTTAGAAAATAACATGGGATGGAAATATTTCTTGAATGAATAAGCTTATTTTTATATCCTATCAGTTGAAAAACTTGTATCTTTAACATCAAAAGTTTTTATCATGTAAAATAACATTTGTGTAAGCTTAATCAAGTGTAGAAGAGAAGGAGAAAAAGGGTTCTGATAATATATTCTTTAGCTTGCGACTTCGTCATCAAATATTGAAACAATTGGATCCATGTGTTGAAGTTACATCTTCAAAATATGTTTCGTCTGTATCTGTGCTTGTTTTCTTTCACTTTCAATCTCCTTCTGAATCATTATTGCTGGTACATTGAAGGGAATGATCTTAACCTACTTTTATAAGTCATCAAATATATAAAAAAAACTTAGTTTCAACCATTAAGGCCTATTAGAGTCTCCTGTTCTCGCAAAAAGTAAAGCACATCCTAGGTTCTATTCTTTTGGTTATATTCATGAAGCTGTAAAAAAGGACATGATTTGATAAAGCCTGGTGATCCTCTAGGTGAAATCATTACAGGGATACTTAACTTTGCAATGTAATAATTGTATTACTATTTGTAAAATATTCATTTCCAACTAATACCAAGAAATCCAGGGCTGGTGAGGCACAGGATTGTACAGGTAATGTGATAAGCCAATGAGTGTACTGCCATGTCTACCTGTACCGGGAACCAATGTATCTGTAACAGTGGTTACTATGACAGTGGTGCTGTCTGTTCTCTTCGTAAGTTTTTAGTTCATTTTCATAAACTAACCGTCTGTATGTAGTACAAGACTAATGCTTCAACCACTTGTAATCAGGTTTGTTTTTGGTTTATTATAGAAATATAATGATAATGGACATCAAATCAGACAAATGGGTTTAGCTGTACAAAAATTATGATATTATTATTATAAAGAGATGTTTAAGACATTTATTAGGGGATTGACACTATAAAAACCCTTCAGTGTCGAAGTTTCCGGTAGACTAGAAATTTTATGAAATCTGATGACTATTATAAAATAAGAGCTAGAATTAATTCATTATTCATTAGGATTTTGCTGCAGGACTGTTGGCCTATATATAATAAGTTACTGTGCTATAATTATATAATGTCTATTTAAGCTTTAACTTAATTCTCCATAATCGAAAGCCCCAGGTTACTGATATTTTGCCTGTAGCCTTGATGGGATGAGGGTTACAGAGTTTGTTCAAACGAATTGGTACCTTTACATATATACATACATTTAACGTCACAGGGGTCTAAAAAACTAAAATCCTTACAGGACTTCTTGGCAATAAATAAGAGCTCTTGAGAGACCTGATATTTGGCCTGTAGTATATATGCTTGCATTAAATTTGTTCAAGTGCATACCTGTCAGCTTTCAGGAATTGCAATGCGGGAGAAAGGACATATGAGCGAAATTTTCAACAGTCCAACTGAGGCTAGCATACACGTCGCTTATCATTATTACTTGTGATGTTTTTAGCATATTAAACCTGTTTATCTTTAGAAAATAACATGGGATGGAAATATTTCTTGAATGAATAAGCTTATTTTTATATCCTATCAGTTGAAAAAACTTGTATCTTTAACATCAAAAGTTTTTATCATGTAAAATAACATTTGTGTAATTAATCAAGTGTAGAAGGAGAAGGAGAAAAGGGTTCTGATAATATATTCTTGTTGCGACCTCAAATATTGAAACAATTGGATCCATGTGTTGAAGTTACATCTTCAAAATATGTTTCGTCTGTATCTGTGCTTGTTTTCTTTCACTTTCAATCTCCTTCTGAATCATTATTGCTGGTACATTGAAGGGAATGATCTTAACCTACTTTTTATAAGTCATCAAATATATCAAAAAAAACTTAGTTTCAACCATTAAGGCCTATTAGAGTCTCCTGTTTCTCAAAAGTAAAGCATCTAGTTCTATTCATTTGGTTCTATTCATGAAGCTGTAAAAAGACATGATTGAAAGCCTGGTGTCTGAGGTAATCATTACAGGGATACTTAACTTTGCAAATGTAAATAATTGTATTACATTTGTAAATATTCATTTCCAACTACTACCAGAAATCCAGGCTGGTGAGACAGGCTGTACAAGGTATAGCCAATGAGTGTACTGCCATGTCTACCTGTACCGGGAACCAATGTATCTGTATCAGTGGTTACTATGACAGTGGTCGCTGTCTGTTCTCTTCGTAAGTTTTTAGTTCATTTTCATAAACTAACCGCTGTATGTAGTACAAGACTAATGCTTCAAACCACTTGTAATCAGGTTTGTTTTTGGTTTATTATAGAAATATAATGATAATGGACATCAAATCAGACAAATGGGTTTAGCTGTACAAAAATTATGATATTATTATTATAAAGAGATGTTTAAGACATTTATTAGGGGATTGACACTATAAAAACCCTTCAGTGTCGAAGTTTCCGGTAGACTAGAAATTTTATGAAATCTGATGACTATTATAAAATAAGAGCTAGAATTAATTCATTATTCATTAGGATTTTGCTGCAGGACTGTTGGCCTATATATAATAAGTTAATGTGCTATAATGTCTATTTAAGCTTTAACTTAATTCTCCATAACCGAAAGTACATCCCCAGGGTACTGATATTTTGCCTGTAGCCTTGACGGGATGAGGGTTACAGAGTTTGTTCAAACGAATTGGTACCGTTTACATATATACATACATTTAACTTCACAGGGGTCTAAAAAACTAAAATCCTTACATGACTTCTTGGCAATAAATAAGAGCTCTTGAGAGACCTGATATTTGGCCTGTAGTATATATGCTTGCATTAAATTTGTTCAAGTGCATACCTGTCAGCTTTCAGGAATTGCAATGCGGGAGAAAGGACATATGAGCGAAATTTTCAACAGTCCAACTGAGGCGCTACACGTCGCTTATCATTATTACTTGTGATGTTTTAGCATATTAAACCCTGTTTATCTTTAGAAAATAACATAGGATAGAAATATTTTATGAATGAATAAGCTTTTTTTTATATCCTATCAGTTGAAAAACTTGTATCTTTAACATCAAAAGTTTTTATCATGTAAAATAACATTTGTGTAATTAATCAAGTGTAGAAAGAGAAGGAGAAAAAGGTTCTGATATTATATATTCTTGTTGCGATTTCAAAATAATGAAACAATTGGATCCATTTGTGAAGTAACGTCATCAATATATGTTTCGTCTGTACCGGTACTTTTCTTCTTTCACTTTCAATCTCCTTCTGAATCATTATTGCTGGTACATTGAAGTGAATGATCTTAACCTACTTTTATATTAAGTCATCAAATATATCAAAAACTTACAGCTTCAACCGTTAAGGCCTATGGTCTCCAGTTTCCAAAAACTAAAGCATCTCGTTCTATTCATTTGGTTCTATTCATGAAGCTGTAAAAAGACATGATTGAAAGCCTGGTGTCTGAGGTAATCATTACAGGAACATAACTTATTTTTGCATAGTTATTAATTCTATTGTATTTGTAAATATTCATTTCCAATTACTACCAGAAATCCAGGCTGGTGAGACAGGTTGTACAGGTATAACCAATGAGTGTACTGCCATGTCTACCTGTACCGGGAACCAATGTATCTGTAACAGTGGTTACTATGACAGTGGTGCTGTCTGTTCTCTTCGTAAGTTTTTAGTTCATTTTCATAAACTAACCGTCTGTATGTAGTAAACAAGACTAATGCCTTCAACCACTTGTAATCAGGTTTGCTTTTTGGTTTATTATAGAAATATAATGATAATGGACATCAAATCAGACAAATGGGTTTAGCTGTACAAAAATTATGATATTATTATTATAAAGAGATGCTTAAGAAACAATTATTAGCGGGATTGACACTATAAAAACCCTTCAGTGTCGAAGTTTCCGGTAGACTAGAAATTTTATTGAAATCTGATGACTATTATAGAATAAGAGCTAGAATTAATTCATTATTCATTAGGATTTTTTTGCTGCAGGGGACTGTTGGCCTATATATAATAAGTTACTGTGCTATAAATTAATAATGTCTATTTAAGCTTTTAACTTAATTCTCCATAATCGAAAGCCCCAGGGTACTGATATTTTGCCTGTAGCCTTGATGGGATGAGGGTTACAGAGTTTGTTCAAACGAATTGGTACCTTTACATATATATATACATTTAACGTCACAGGGGTCTAAAAAACTAAAATCCTTACAGGACTTCTTGGCAATAAATAAGAGCTCTTGAGAGACCTGATATTTGGCCTGTAGTATATATGCTTGCATTAAATTTGTTCAAGTGCATACCTGTCAGCTTTCAGGAATTGCAATGCGGGAGAAAGGACATATGAGCGAAATTTTCAACAGTCCAACTGAGGCGCTACACGTCGCTTATCATTATTACTTGTGATGTTTTAGCATATTGAACCCTGTTTATCTTTAGAAAATAACATAGGATAGAAATATTTTATGAATGAATAAGCTTTTTTTTATATCCTATCAGTTGAAAAACTTGTATCTTTAACATCAAAAGGTTTTTAACGACATGTAAAATAACAATTTTGATTTGTTTAATTAATCAAGTGTAGAAAGCAGAAGGAGAAAAAAGGTTCTGATATTATTATATATTCTTGTTGCGACTTCAAATATTGAAACAATTGGATCCATGTGTTGAAGTTACATCTATCAAATATATGTTTTCGTCTGTATCTGTATCTTGATTCTTCTTTTCACTTTCAATCTCCTTCTGCAATCATTGATTTGCTGGTACATTGAAGGGAATGAATCTTAACCTACTTTTATATTAAGTCATCATCAAATATATCAAAAACTTACAGCTTCAATCCGTTATTGTAGAGTCCGTTATTAGCCTATAAGAGTCTCCTGTTTCTCAAAAGTAAGCATCTAGTTCTATTCATTTGGTTCTATTCATGAAGCTGTAAAAAAGACATGATTGAAAGCCTGGTGTCTAGAGGTAATCATTACAGGGATTACTATAACTTTGCAATGTAAATTTAATTGTATTTACATTTGTTAAATATTTATTTCCAATTACTACCAGAAATCCAGGCTGGTGAGGCAGGCTGTACTGGTATAGCCAATGAGTGTACTGCCATGTCTACCTGTACCGGGAACCAATGTATCTGTAACAGTGGTTACTATGACAGTGGTGCTGTCTGTTCTCTTCGTAAGTTTTTAGTTCATTTTCATAAACTAACCGTCTGTATGTAGTATAACAAGACTAATGCTTCAACCACTTGTAATCAGGTTTGTTTTTGGTTTATTATAGAAAATAATGATAATGACATCAAATCAGACAAATGGGTTTGCTGTACATCATATTATCAGATGCAGAATGGGTTTATGCACTGGTCGCGAGTTCGAATCCTATATGGGGCTAGTTGTCAGGGTTATCTGACCGCTGGTCGGGTATGGTTTTTAGCGTCCAGGTATTACCTCCTACCAACTAAGTACCCTGAACGTCCTTAACTCTGACCCTGGTTTATAGGACGTTAAACCTTCAAACCCAAACCCAACTCAAACCACATTGTATACCTCAAGGTTTAGTTTTTGGTTTTATTTATATAAATATAATTGATAATGGGACATATCCAAATCAGGACAGATGGGTTAAGGTAGAGGTATGGCTATGGCAGTCATATTTTGATATATTACTCTATATAGAAGATGTGATGTCCATTTCGACATTGAATATAGGCATTGACACCACAGGTACCATAAAATGCCCTTCAATGAAGTTATCAACCAAAAAGATAGCATTTCTTCAATCATCCTAAAATATCACACATTTATTGTTCTGCGACTTGTGACATGTAGTTCTGGTTCAAAAAGTTGACTTTGTGAGACCGTTGTTTTAGTGTAAAAAAAGTATATTGAACCTATGGCCATTTTACTATTATGTTGGATGGCGGGGATTGGTTTGTTTAGTTTTACGTCCTATTAACAGCCAGGGTCATGTAAGGAGTATGCCAGGTTAGTTGGTGGGAAGGAAAGCCGGTGTACTCGGGAAGTGGAGACCAACGGTCGTAAAAACCACCCGGCATGCGGTCAAGTACTGGCAAACTGCCCCCACAATGGGATTCGAAACCCGCATCCCAGAGGCTGATGAGGGGGAACTTGTGGTATTCTATATTGTTCCCTAAGAGTGTAAACATCACTAACGAGTGTCGGCTACCGCGGCCCTCGGCTCTACATTACATATTCCCGAGGAACAACTAGAAAAATTGAATTTGTAATACTAATACAGCTCAGCTCTGAATGGATTATAAAAATTCAAATTCCAATACCTCTAAAGAGCAAACTATCTGATGCAACGCAATGCACATGGATTTAATAACCATAATTACTAAACAAATAGAATATGTACAATTAGTATGAGAAGAAGGAAGGGAACATCCACCATCAAAGGCTTACTATATTGTGTAGTTATTGTATTTTGATTGAGTAGTTGGGATTAAAATCTCTGCCTTTAAATCTTTTTCTTAACAAAGAGCATGTAAGGGTGTATGAACCAGCAAAACAACACCAAATCCAAAATCTTATATTTATCCTTCACTGGCTGATAATACTGGAGACCAATAAGGAACATTGTTGCTTACTGCGTTTCCGCTGTTATTATTATGTTACAGTCTCCTCAGGTTTACAGAAAGTGTGTAGGTTATTCCTAATGGATCGATAATGTCACTCAGTTACCCGTTCTTCAGATGTATTCGCATTCGTACACAGAGGGTTACGAGGCTAACATGGGACCTTAACTGTTTAGAGTGCGACATATATTACCAAGTCGCAGATACTTATATGTGTGTATGAAAATCATTGTGAATTGTGAATAGATAAGAAGGCCTTTGCTTCTTTGACTCATGGTGCGAACCTTTTTGTCCGAAACTAACTACGGTCAAATCAATAATTGGACATCAAATAAATGGGATTTAGGGGGACATATTTGATGTTATTATAAAGAGATGTTCTAGAGACATTGTATATTGGATTAATACTTTAAAAAACACACTTCCTTGAAAGTTTATTATCAAAGGAACCCATGGGGGCATGTGAGGGGCCAAGGCTCCAATAGAGGTCAATTTGTGTAATAATTCATTATTGCTATCTAATACTTTCTTCTCTCGCAAAGTTACTAAATGGATTTTCGCTGTATGACATGTATATTGTTTGTAGTATTCTTTATGATGGTGTTGGGAGTTTCTAAATATGTTACAAATGCGTTGGGCAAAACCTCCTCCCCCAGGGCTTAATAGGGTGGGCCAAAGGGGTATACAATACTTGCGGTCATTATAGCAATAAAATGTCTTATTCCCTGAAAGTTGAGTGAATCTATCTGATACGTCATCTGGGATGTTAATGGTTTTGCTGACATCACCCAACTTCTAGCAACATTCTTGTGTTATATCACTTAAGTTATGTATGTATGCTATCTCTGACACTGGAGGTTGTGACTTCACAAAATTGTAACAAATAGTGGAAACATGGCACATTGCATGACTCATAGGTAGTGAGAAATTGATTCATAATAGTCCTGTCTAGTCAATTAGTTGGGTGTATATATCTATATGTGCTTGCATGTATAATCAATATGTACCATCCACGAGTCTGATACACTTGTCAGACAGTTTCGTAGTTATGGCCTATACCTGAATGCTAGCACTGGAAGATTTTTATAATTGTAAAAATATTCTCATTGCTTTTCATGATATAAAATTGTCTTGAATATTTTGGTTTATGATGATCAGATAAAAGCATTTTATTTAATGTATATAATATATATATATAGCATATATATTGATCTCTACTGTTCTATGTATAAAATGAATGCTCTATTTTCATGTTTCTATCTGATAAGTCATGTATGAATGCATTCCAATTTATGTATATGATGTATATTAACAATATTAAGGATAATTCAAACTGGTCCATCAATATATATGTTTAATTTTGTTCGAACTAACCGAAGGTTTACCGTATTTATTACTGACAGAAACATAATGCGTGATTGTATCATCAACCTACCAATAATGGGATATGTGCTGAATGTAAGTTAATGGTTTGAATTATACACTGACTGCCAAATTGCTTGGAAAGTCACTTGAACTCTCACAACTATACATTTCTTAAAAGCAATTAAGTCTGTCCCTGACTTCACCACTGGATTTAAAAATTGTATATCTACTTCCCATGCATCCTTGACCTCTTGTCTTACAGACAGCTAACCTGTTGGATAGTAATGACTGTCATTATATGCTGGTATATAGCACATTAAAAAACAAATTTATAAAAGATTTTTCTGTAATAATTTTAAAGTATATACAGTTATAGTTAAGGTATACATGCAGTTATAAAATGGATGGATATCTTAAGACAACAAGGTGTTTTCTTTATTTTTGTCTTTGTTTACCTATCAAACCTTCATGTTCAAAATGAAATAGAAGGTACATGGTCAGTGCAATTATTAAATTCAGGCATATATACCTGTATCTAGCTAATATTTTTTTTCACAAATATTGCAGTTAGATCATCTTTTATTGTAAAACTTGAATTAAAACATTATATCTGGAATCCTATGTTTAATTGAAATGTTGCAATTGAAAGGAAATCAATATTTGATTGATGTTTCAGTGATTACATTAAGTGGGACCTGTACTAGTAGTTTAAGTGTTACCCAGTGTCAGACGACTGGAGCTGTTTGTGCTACTGACAACAAATGTAGATGTAACCAAGGAACATTTGATAGTAACGGGTTTGGTACAGCTGATGGTACCTGTGTAGACAGTAAGTTTATAATATATTTGAATTCCTTTGAGTGAAATAATGTTTTTGGTCTTACTCTTCACTATTGAATATATAGTCAATAGTGCCTAAATACAGCTAGTATTATATATTGCTACTCAGCTGTCATGACCATCAGACAGGTCCAACCATTTTCCATCTTTACTATTGAATGAAGCTATAATTATGATGCAGCAGACACAATTATTTGATAAATTAAATTAAAAGAAAGTTATTATGATAATCCTTTGTTTGTTATAGATGTAGTTATAGTGGTCACATCTACTTTATACACAAAGCATGTTCAAAATTCCAAACTGCCATATTATGTTGTTAATGGCATGCAATTTTAGTCTAGTCTAAAAAGAAACTTTTAGCACATTTTCATTATGATTAAAAATGATTAAATAATCAGTTAAAGAAAAGTCTCATCCAGAGCAGTTATCTCCTATACTATAAGAAGACGTCATCTAGGTGAGATGATGAGTTATTTACTAAAACAACATGGTCGTTTACAAGCTAGGTCACTGTGACCTACATTTTGATCTTTAATAAATTGATCTCAGTTTAAAAACAGCTTATCCAGACTTGCTCTCCATTACTTTGAGGCATATGAAATATCATATATATACTACTCAAAATTTGCTAAGGATCACTTTTACTTTGTAGTATATCAAATTCATTTCATTGTACAAAATTCATAAAAAATACTTAAATGATTTCTTTAAGATGTCTGAACACAGGTTCCAACAGAAAAACTGTGAAATTTCCACGAGCGTTCGATACATTACTTGTGAAACAGTTCTACCCCCAAAAATGACAAAAACAGGACAATAGGAGTGAAAATGAAATACGCATTAAAAACAGTTTTCTCGCAATTAAGTCCCATTTCCAGTTTTGCTGGATGAATGCCCATTCCTCTTGCAAAGCTGTTCCATGTTTTTGCAGTGACCTTGGCTTGTAAACGCTGGAAGAAATAGATTCCAGTAGCATGTCCTACATGTGCTCTATAGGAATTAGATCCAGGGAATGAGCAGGCCAATCCATGTGTTTGATAATTTTCATTTGAAGCTCGTCGTCCGAGGTTTATAAGGCTATGTCACTACGAATACACTTTATAAACGCCACTAGAACTTGAATATCCACGCAATCTGTGTATAATAGACTTTATTTGGCAGGTCTGAGGTCCCGTAGACCTGCAATGAGAATTTCTTTGACTAGTAAGCATGCTCAGGCAAGACTTATATCAGCCCGCGATCACGCGAGATGGACTTTCAGAGTAAATAGGTTCTATATCTTTTCAATAATTCCTGATTAGTAATAACAAGTGGATAAATATCTCAAACACAACATTGACATTTTCAACCTGGAGTGAACTGGGCGGACCAGAACCGCCGATGATATATGGACATTCTGCATCAGCATAGAATGTCAGTTATTCAGGGTAACGGAGGGCCAATAACAAGAAAACAAAACACAATGTCGGTTTTAATATGTAAATATCTTTTAAATAATTAAAATACAACACTGAGAATTCTTAGTGCACAGTTGTCAATCATATATATCGGGTAATATAATTGGCATTGAAATTGTCACCAGCTCCCGCGTTTCCATACCTCCGATATTTAGGGACATCCTCTGTGACATGCGTTTTTTTTTCCAAAAATTTTTATGATGCTGCAAAATATACTCGATAAGTAGATGTTTTTCATCAGCATTATTCCCAGCCCTAAAAAGTACCTGCGCAAATTACACTGGTGCGCAAATTATAACCAGTTTTATACGGTAAAAGGTAAAGGTCATTTTTTTAAAAAAATAAACTTGGTAGCCCACCTTTATCCCAGCATGCCACAGGCCGTAAATCAGGTCCCTAGGCTGTTTGGTTATTAAAATGAAGTCGTATTTTTAAAGATTTTAGCATATTTGATCCCTGTGACCTTGAATGAAAATCAAGGTTATTCTTTTGAACAAAAAATTTGTAGCCCTCATCCCAACATGTCACAGAGCCCAATATCAGGTCTCTAGGCCTTTTGTTTAATTAAGAAGAAGTCTTTTTAACAATTTTAACATCATGGGGACAGTAAAAATAAATTTGACTGCAATACAAAAAGTCAAAATAGAATCTCACCAAGCAGTCAACATTAAATCTTAACAGAAAAATCAGGCATAAGTCAAACAAGGACATAGTCATTCAGATCCCCAGCCAATGGAGAGCTAAATCAATTAATTTTATATGCTAGTAAGAGTATAGGGAAAAGTATTTTAAAACCCAACTGCAATTGAAGAAATATATCCAAAACATAAATTTATGTTTTTTTTTTAACAAAGTGAAACCAACTTTGAAAACATTTGCTTCTTTGAAAAATAACAGAATTGATCTTAGCTTTAACAAAGTTCAGCAGCTAACAGTGTGATTTTTTATTTGTTTTAAACAGCGACGAGTTACATAGGAATTAAGTGAATGTTCATAGTAATTGAGTTTGATATATCTGAGTTTTACTGCATGCATATTAAATAAAAAGTAAAGCATAATACAAAATTAGAAGTCCTACATAAAATGTGTCTATGAAGTTTCATGGAAATATCTCTGCTGGTTTTAGAGTTGTGCTCCGGAAACGATTCTTACACAAAAATCTGCCATTTTCAGCAATGTTTCCATGGTTACAGAAAAAAGTACAAAAAGTGAAAACCTTAAAATAGCAATGCTCCGGAACGAACCTGGTACAAAAATATGATATTTTCAGCAATGTTTCCATGGTTATGGAAAAAAATGCAAAAAATGAAAACCTAAAAATAGCAAAAGGCACTACTAGACCATAAGACCAATGTGTGTATGAAGTTTCGTGGAAATATCTCTACTGGTTTTAGAGTTATGCTCCGGAAACCATTCGAACGCACGGACGGACGGAACCCATTTGTATATCCCCCGCCAACTTCGTTGGGCGGGGGATAATAACCAGTTTGTATTTTGTAATTTGCTGCTAGTGTATCTGCATATAACATTCTGACTTACGTGTAACACACATCCCATTATTGGCTGACGGACCATCACTGTCATAGTAACCAGTGTTACAGGTACACACACCACCAGAACACATAGAGTTATCCTTACATGCAGTTGATGGTAAAGAAGAGCATGCTTCTCCTGGATTTAGTCCTGGTGTAGAATGGTTATAGTTATCAACATGCTGTTTATTAAATGTTTACCATGCTATATAGAATAACGATAAAAATTTCTTGCACCTCGGACAAGGAAATCTCACATGGTACCCGGTGCTAGATTTTTCTATCTCGTCCGATCTGTCTGGTACCTTTACATGAATATTGGCGGAATTTTAAGCCATTCATGTAACAGTTCGTGCATGTGACGTGTCATACTCTCGAATCGGTGATGTCACACGCGTCAGATAATCAATATTATTAGAAATTTGTGCATTCAGTCATTTACCATGCATTGTTTGGTTCTTGTTTTTAATTATGAAAACAGTAGGGTATGTACCGATTGATCATCGTTTTTCTTTGATATGACTAAACTATAGTTTTACAAGAAATGACTGCAATTGAAGTGCAGAAGAAATGGTTGATAGGCTTTGAACCAGGAGGCCCAAAACGGGATAATTTTGCACTCTGAACGCGTATATAGATTGAGTTTGTTATATCATAGAGGCGTGAGAAATAAAATCTATTATCTTTAAGTGATCAAGATCGGGTTATCTCAGTCTCGGGCTAAGGTTTGGTAATGTCCTAACTTCGGCTAACGCCTCGGCTGGGATTATGTTACAAAATCTTAGCCCTCAACTGAGATAACCCGATCTCGATCACTTACAGGTAACAGATTTTATTAATCTAGTGATTGATCTCAATCTAGCCAGGTCAAAGGATTTTAATAACGAGACTTCTAATATAGGGAGATCCCAAAAAGATCTAAAAAAGAGGTAAATTTAAAACACTTGAGATATCATAATCCAATATAGCTGTCAGTCATATTTTGTATGATAGCTGTCAGAAAACTATAGGTACATGTACTAGTAAGAGGACACTACCAATGCAATATGAAGATTATTGGGATGACTCGATTGATATCCCTCCCTACTTTGAGAAATTGCAGAAACAAGATTTTTTTTTAGGATGCACATGTACATATAGACCCAAACAAAAGATGATTTGACAAGCCCACTGTCTGATGATAGAGGACAAATAAATAGACATTTTATAAAGTTTAGTAAGTTATTATCATTATTTGCCTTATATGTGATCTTTAACTACAGCATCAATTGTTTGTTAGGTAAGGCTGATCAACATTTCCTGACTTACTTGGAGTACATGTACCACTACTGGCTGACGAACCATCACTGTCATAGTACCCGTTGTTACAGGTACACACATTATTGTTACACATAGAGTTATCCTTACAGGCGTTTGTTGGTGATACTGAACATGATACTCCTGGATTTAGTCCTGGTGTAGAAAGGTTATCATCATGCAGTTTAATAAATGTTTACCATGATGTAAAGAATATAGTCTAAGCAGATGAACATCAGAACTCAGGTTCTCTATAAACTATAGAAAATAAATGATCGGTGACCAGATTGACATTGAAACTATATGTTTAGAAATCAAAAATTCATTTTTATACACATAATGCATGCATTAGATGGAAAAATATTTTTCCTATCTAAATGAAAGTGTGTTTTATGGTAATAATGTATTTTAAAACAACTGAACATAGACGCTTAGTTTCAAACTAAAGAGCAAGATCTCCGAAAGATCTTGGTACCATCCATTTTATTATTAGACAATAGCAAATGTTAAGTTTTCCCTTATTAACAGGAAGATTTTTTACCTCAACATTTGATTACCACAAGGAAACTGCCCATAAAATCAACTATTCTAGATATATATAATGTTATAGAAGCAAAACACTTTAAACTATTCTAGATATATATAATGTTATAGAAGCAAAACACTTTAAATGTTTTGATTATCTGCTTGCATTGCTGTCAGCCATATTTGGTATGATAGCTAGCGCTGTTCTAATTTAACCAGCTAGGGACGTACCAATAGGTCCGTGCTGGGGAAAGTTACCAGTTCGCTCATCCAAACGAGTAGTGGATTTGACCATAGGAAAGTAAATATTGACAGCACTGCACTTGTTCATCAGACAGGCACAAATTACTGACACCAATCAAATTTGACTTGGATCTTCTATAAGTCATGTTACATTTATCACTAAATATATACTTCTTTTACTGTTTCTTAGAAATATGATAGAAAATAATAAGCTTCCACGTTCTGCATCATTCATGAAAATGAATTCCCGAATTTTGTTTTCAATACAATGCAGTTAAATCTAAATAACTAAATGAATTAATTCCAGCTCTAATTTTATTAGTTTTTTCAATACACTAATTATTAATATAATGAAAGATGCAAGTAATAAACACAATTAAGTATTTATATTTACACCCCCCCCCCTTCCAAACTACTCAAGAATGGTTGAAGGTTTCTTTATTGGTATTGGAAAATACAAGGCACATATACTCAGTGTTTTTTTCACTTACAATTTTCAACAGCCCATGCCTTTTCAATTGGGAAAATAACTCGGAATTTGGAGGAAATTGGGAAAAAGTGTAAAAATATTCAAAATCACTTGCCCCGGGCAAGTAGAGCCCAATAATTCACTTGCAATTACCCAAAATTAAATTCCACTTGCCCCCCAAAAAATACCATTTTTTCTTACCGCAGTACTGTACTTATTAGAAAATTGAAAATCAAAAACTTTAGAATTATCTAATAAACATTTCTAATTCTATTTCACAAGATGTTTTCCTTCTATTATTAGAAGAAAAATAAAACAATTAATTTGAAACACTATTTGTATTTTTAAAACTTTTTTTTTGTTTCTCTATCATTTTTTTTTTAAATTCCTGAATTCCGGAAACCGGATTCCGGCTCCATTATTAGATACCAAGTGCTACTTCCTACCTTGAACAGAGATCGTTTTTACACAAGAAAAACTCCATGCTTATGTCGAAAAAAAATAATTAGACGACTAATAATGTAAGTTAACTCTGGAAACATTGTTGTATTACTTAAAAGCAGTTGACTATTGTTTTTATTAGCTTGAATGTCTGTAAAACGTCTCTGAACTGAAGGTGCACCTAGCGACCTAGTTATGCTCATTTCGATTTTGTTTTCATTTTGTGAAATAAAAATTGTTTCTGATCCCAAATGTTTTGTTTTAAGTAATGTAAACTAGTCTATATTTACACATTTTAGGAATGAAAATCTGGTTCAAATCATCAACACAAATGTCATTGAATTTGATCAGTTTTTATTGGGAAATTTGACTTCAAAATTGGGGAAATAAGGCATTTTTTGGCTAGGGGAAACAGCCGAAGTTCGGCTGAAGATTTGGCCAAAAAAAACCACTGATACTGGTATATGCAAATATGTCCCAGCATTATTACAGTAGGAAAGACTATGCAAATCTCAAAGTCACATATATATCTTACATGTATATACATGCAGTCTATACTGTTAACATCCTATAATATAAATAATGCATTTTATCATACAGAGGTCATACAGAGGTCCTATGTATAATATGATGGATGTCTGATCATGGTGCAATACATGTACAAGAGTAATTAAAATAATATAATGAGCACAAGCCTACAATTTAGTGTCCATGCTGATGAGACAATCATGTATCTTATAAAGATCTGCAAATAACTTACTTTCCAGACAAGTACTTCCATTTTGGTAATGAGTCGATGTGTCACAAACACATGTTGAAGATCCAGTATCACAGACCTCCCCTGCAGCTGTAGTACAGTTACTTGGATCACCCTCAGTACAGGGTGTACCAACATCTGCCTTACATCCTCCACTGAACAACAAAACTGTCTGTAGAAAGAAAAAAGTGTGCATAATTAAAACATTTTCTGAATGGTTATAAAATTAACTTACTAATAATATAAATAACACAAACAAGAGGCCCAAGGGCCTTAATGGTCATCAATTGGGAATTAACCCGAGATGTAGCAACACTTTGTCATAATGTCAAGATCATATCAGAATCATTTCAGGCAAGTTTCAACCAAATTGCACTGGTATAACTTTTGAAGAAGTTCAAATTTGTTTTCAAGATGACGGCTGTGGTGGCCATCTTGGATTTCAGATCAACCCGAAAAATAACAACACTTGGTTGGGATAATGTCAGGATCATTTCATGCAAGTTTCAGCTAAATCGCATTGGTAGAACTGGAGAAAAAGTTCAAAATGTGTTTTCAACATGGCAGCTGTGACAGCCATCTTGGATTTCGGAACGACCTGAAAAATAACAACACTTGGTCGGGACCATGTCAGGATCATTTCAGTCAAGTTTCAGCTAAATTGCACTGCTTGAACTAGAAAAGAAGTTCAAAATGTGAAAAGTTAAAGGGACAATTCAGTCTAAGAGTATATTAAAAGTTGCACATATTTTGGAAACAAACCAGTTCTAATAGAAATTAATTAAGTTTTGCTGTAATATGCCAGAAACGCCCATTGTAGTGAAATGTTTGTGAAATGTTCAAACTCGCTTACTGTCCGCCATTACACATGGTGGTTGGATGTCTTGTATGCCGAACCCTGGCCCTTGCTAGTGTACATGTAATGTTGTAAAGAAATCTTTGTCTGGAACTACTCAAATCGTTCTTACAGTAGTGTGTTTACCTTATTAGATGCATGTTCTTGTCTAAAAGTAATTTCATCAACTCTTCAGTGGTTATGTAAAGTTGCATTTGTTTAACGTATGTGACTTTGGCTCGGGTATGGGTACAGCATATATGTTGTACTGGCTTAATTGTATTGATCAACGATTAGGAATTTCAACGGTATATCATGCGGATATATCAACCAAAATACTTTATAATGTCGTGGAATTTGTCAATATTTCTTGTTATATGTTTCATAAGGAATGTAGAACAATACATCTATGTCATATTTTGCTTTGTGGTTATGTAACAGAATTAGCCTCATTGAATTGTCATTCAATGCACGCCGGACGACGCCGGCTCACGTATGACCTAATAAAAATGTAGAATTTTTACAATTTTGACCATTTTTTGCTAACTTTGTGTCAAAGAAACCATAGAGTGCATCCTTGAACAAACTTTGTATTTCTCCTTAAGATGTATTGGAAGTGCATACATATTCTCAGTAAATAGTAAAACAGTCATTATAGTTGAATCAGGGATGTATCAAATATTTCAAATGAAACAATTTAATCACCAAATGATTGAAGTGTGCTGTCATTAACATATCTCTATTCTATACAGGAAGAAAAATCTCCTTAGTTTTAATTAATTAAAAGTCACACTGCATGGCAAAGTTAATTAAATATGAGGGTCAATATTGTAAGCATTACATGAACATTTCTGATGCAGGAGTTTTTAATTAGGTATGATGGACCATGAGCATTATATTTAATACATACATGGTGTAGTTGGTGACAAGTTATTTAATGGGTTGATCATATATGAGCTGCCGGCTGGGATTTAGGTCCTTAAGTAATAAAAAATCGATTTTGAGTTTTTTGTTGATTCACAATCTAGAGGTTCTAAGGATTAAAATGGTGTAAAAATATTTTCAGTGCGTCAACATTTGACAATATTACACATAATTGAATGTATGTAACATTTGGTTTGTAAAATGACATTGACGTTTTTCATGACGTTGTTTTACCTCTGCTGTTTAACGTCATTTTTGACGACGTCATCATTGAGGTTAGTTGTATAACACTTTATTTTTTAATTGATGAATAATACAGATGTATGTTACATGCTTTATATATATTGCATGGACTTAATTTACTTTTTGCATTTAATGAGAGACTATGTATAAGTAGCATGCCATCAAAAACTTATACCCAACAGAACTATAGTAATGCATGATGTACACGTTTCCGGTGGTTATCCAGTCTAGAAAGTGCAACTAGCTGTTAAATGAATGGATAGTTATAACAAACAAAGCAACATATATATATCTGTTGTTTAGATTCATTTATTTAGTACAATGATAATTAACAACATATATATTTATATAATTATAACAATAAAGATCCAATTACTCATAACTTCTACATTTACATTTCATGTTCTCACACTACCTCAACCACATCTCTTTCACGAATTATTACAATCTCACACCCAACTTGTACCTCTTTGTGCCCTCTCATATTATCTCAACATGATGTCTCACATTAATTTCTTTATTGACTTAACATACTGTGAATCATATAATCAACTGAAAGATAAAACACATCACAGGTATGCAGAAATAAATTTCTAAAATACTTTGAAAGAAATTGCAGAAATAAATTTCCAAAATACTTCGAAAGAAATTGCAGAAATAAATTTCCATAATACTTTGAAAGAAATTACAGAAATAAATTTCCGAACTATTTCGAAAGAAACTGCTGAATTATAAACATAAACATGTTGTTTGATAGAAAAGAATATAGGTATGCTATATGTGATATTAATCATAATACAGTAGACTACAGAATCAAGCAGAATTATAATTATAATCATTGCATGATGCACAAAGACATTCAGATTAAGGAGAGGCAGAAGAGAGATGAACAGACAATCTTTGTTTTGTTGCAGGCACAAATGTATATTGTTAAAAAAGTAATGACTTAAAACATTTGACATTTTGAAACAATCATCAGAAACCAAAAGGAACCAGTTTTACTGATGACAAGATCATTTTACTGTATATAGTTGCTTTTAATCACGTGGGGATTTTCACTTCCACGATCATTAAATACCTACGAAATCAATGCAAAGAGTGAAAAGTACAATAATTTACATACATATAGCTTATTACTGTTAGAAATCAACAACTGCAGGATATCTCCCTTTTGAATAAGTACTATTGAGTAAATCAAAGAGTAAGATGTGTTCAGATTCCAGATGTTTGACTTACTGAGTACCCTTACAGTGACTACATGTACAATGTACAGCTGTATGTATAGTTAAAGGATCATTCATTAGCTAAATACAATGTACATTACTCACATCGATGCATCAGTACTACTGCAAAATTATCTGTTAGACACAAAAAAGCTCACAAGGACACATTAGATCATATCAATTTTTTTAAACAAATTTCACTTTACATTAGTATCAAGAGTAAATGTCTGAACCCTAAAACTACAGAATAAATTAAACTCAAAACCATTTTTGATTTATTCTTCTGTATGAGGTTGTGTAGATTTGGTAGGCTCTGGGACAGTTGGAAGAGGGCAAAGAAGGTCTTTTGAAGGATCCTTTACAAAAGCTCTGATGTTTTTATATAAATACCATGTTCGTTCTGGAGAAAGACCTTTTGCTTCTAGTCTTACTGGCATGCCATTTGGTATTTCCTTTCCTCTCTTCAGAAGTCTCACAACTGTGTGATCTCCACCAACGCTTGTCTTCACTTTCACCATTCCTGAATGAAAACAAAATACACAGTAAAATACTTTCAGTAGAGTAATAACAACCTTTTGTTTGATTATTTAAACATCCTTTTAACATTAATTCCTGGTGGAAAGCCGGAGTACCCAGAGTAAAATCACCAACCATCATTTAGTACCTGAAGACGTGTGGTATATATATATCAGGACATTTTACATTATGTAACCACTCGGCCACTCCGGCCTGATAACTGACTTAAAATTCACAACCAAGAAAAACACCTTACTATTCTAGGTAAACAATAAGTTAAGGTTTATATTGTAATTTTGTGTTTATGTAAAAAAAAACAAAAAAAAAAACAACAGAAGTACAATGTACCTGTATTGGTTGAAGAAAAGTGGAAGTGGTGATATTTGGTAATCCCAGGTACAGCTCTGAAAACAGGTTTAAAGAACTGCTTCCAGTCCCTCCATATCCATGAGTTTGGAGACAGCTCGCTATAAACATCTGCCTGGTTATGTGTGGATGACGCATCAATGGTCATTTTGAGGTCAGACAAACTATCAACATCATTCCACCGAATTTTCCTTCTGGCAATACCAAACATTCCATCTACAAGACATCGAGCATGGTATGGTTTCATGAAGTGAAGATTGATGTCTTTGTGGTAACCATTTGCGACCCTCCATGCGAGATAGCTTGTGACAACCTGAATAATTAAAACATACAAATAGCACTGCATTATAAAAAGCAGAACCAACACTCTTATTGATCTATATCTGTTATCATAAAATGGGGTGGGACATGTCACATATGGATATTTGTTAAAATAGTATTGCACATAATCACACAATGCTTACAGGAAAAAGTCATTTGGAGTCAGAGACTTATAGATTACAGTTTAAAACCAGTAATATTGTGATGATTGTATTAATCACATGACTGGAAAGCTATGTCAAAAATCTGCATGAATATACCAATGTATGCAGTGTGCACTGACAGTCTAACACTGCTGTCACATCACAAGTACTTTTCAATGTATTGTAAAAAAGAATATGTAGTACTACAAAATTAGTTCTGAAATTAATACAATATAAATTGAGTATGTTAATTTACATAATAATTACAAACAGAGCACATGATTTTTTTTTATAAACATAATCACTGCATCTTCAAGGGTTCGAACTCGGGACCTCTGGGTTCTATAGAGAAGTTCTAACCAAGCAGTATATTGTGGCTTATATTGACCAGGGTTGCACATGTTTTATCACAATACCTCAGTTGAATGTGTTTCATACCTGATTCTTGTTCTGTCCACCACAATTATCTGCGTTAAGATAAACCGTCTTTTCCCCTTCCCCATGATGCTCAAAATAATGGTGAAGCATTGATATCACAGAGTTAGCTGAGTGGCTCTGTGATCCATCCAGACCTATGCACTGATCCTCACCAAACAAGTAGTTTGTCTGTAATGTGCGGCCATCATTACAAATACCAAACAGATTGGCTTTATATGGAGATCTGAAAATTAAGAAATATAGTATATTATCATAAAACCTAATTAATTCAGGAGAGAAAGCATGATCCAGTGTTAAATATATCAGATTGATGATGGTGAATTTTATAGGACAGAAATATTGAAAGTGATACTAATTAAATAAGTTTTTACAAAACAAATTATGACATACGTTTACTTTGGTTTATTTTACATCTTGTAAATGAACAGGACTATTACAGGATATGCCAGCTTTAAGAGATATAGAAAAATTAGCATACCAAGAAAAAAAATCTGACCTACGGACAGTACTTTATAACTGCCTATGTGGGTTGATCTAACATGAAAATATATTAAACATCTGCAAGGAATTTAAATTGTTTCTATCACTACTTCAAAATGTAAAAACACAGTCACTGAATGATTTCCTCTCATTCAACTCAAATATAGGTGTACAGTTTGCATTTAATAAAACAAAATTACCTGAAGTAAATATAGGTGTACAGTTTGCATTTAATAAAACAAAATTACCTGAAGTACAAAGCACCTTCCTGTCTACAATGGGTGGGTAGAAGTACACTCTGGGCAAAATCAAAGGTGTAGTGGACATCATCGAGGTCTAGGGACGCTGGAGGAATAGCAACATGTGACTTGGGGTGATCTCGGAGACCTGCAATAGCAGCCTGACACCTTTCTCGATAATAATCTCTCTCCATTTGAGCTGATGAAATGTGGTTAGCAAAGTCTGTAGTGGCCTCCATTTTGTCCGTCCCTGTGATAGCCTTTAATGTACCAAAATCTTGTCAAAACATATTTTATATTTTACAATATTTCACTTTTAGCAAGTTGACTAATTTAGACACAAAAAATATCACTGCTTAAAAGATATTTCAAAAAATTAAATAATTTCTTTTGTTCACAAAACCTTCTTTTGATTTTCATTTCTTATTTCATTTTATAAGAATTTTTTTAGTTAAAGTCCCATTATGCTTTCACCAAACTTTGCTAAAATATATATTAACATCCCTTATGAAAGGTTCTTCATTTGGTTTCTTTCCAATGAAGATAATTACGCAATTATCAATTAGTAAAGAATTCTTAAAATAGAACGGGTTGATTTGCATAGTTAAAAATACCTCGTGTATACGTATGTTCGGTACCCGGATAGTAAACAAAAACACGCAGGGCCGAGAGAGAGAGCAGTTTTGAGCAAACGGTGAGCAATACAATGTTCTATAATTGTTTTAGAATATGATACATATCAGATTTCACAAATTATAAATGTGTCCTGTCAAAGGTTACAAATAGTTTATATAAAGCTTAATACAGAATACGTATTAATCGAAAAATAGTGTGTAAATAGTGAAATGCGTACATGGGGCACCATATGGGGTATTTTATCGTACCTGGTACCAATATAAACACGTGGCCGTGTCAATTTTGGTAATGATCGGTTGATTTTAACTTTCCTCTCGTGTAATAATTTGAGATAAATACAGTATTTGTCCCAAACTATATATTGATAAGTAAATATCATGATACTACTAATCTATTCATAATTTGAGAGTTAGGAGAGCACAGTATATCTAAAATACTTAGAACATACGTAAAGAGGTGGACCAATAGCTTACTATATACATGTATAACTGCTTTCTATTTCTTCTTTGGGTATCTTAAAACGATATTCTTATGTCTATGAAATATGTGATAGTACATGTAGATGAAAGATTACTGGAATCGGTGCTAGTCGAGATACGTCAATCTGTATGTTGAGACATGTCTGTATTATATATATTACTTTGCTCGTTATCTACGATAGTATACATATCGTATATTACATCTATACATACATGTATCTATTCTCAGTATTCATGTACCCAACATATATGTGTTTGTTAGGACCCAGCACTTAATTGACATATATACCGTTGCTATTATAATTACCTCCTTTATTTTTTTTTTTATCAATTATACATGTAAAAATTTTCTGGTTTATATTCCAACCGGGGGGCTATATACCGATACCTGTCGAGATTTTATTTCTGTATAATTAACTGATTAAATGTTTCTCGATTACGTTTCGTGTGGTTAGAAAAGGATCATCATATACATTAAGTATTGATTACCAGGTGCATGAGTCTTAATTATCGTATGAGCATTTTTAAATATACATGTAGGCCTACATTTTTATGTACACGGAACGAATTAAAGTAATCAAAGACTCGCATTTATATTCGTACAAACGTCAGTATTAGAGTGAACTAAGGGGATATAAATATTGCCAGACTATTTCATCATTAAAAAGACACAACATATATTATTTTGACCCATGATGCTACCTGGCGGACTATCAATTTCCGCCAGTACGTAATTCTTAGTACGGTATACATGTACGTAGTAAAAAGGAAAAGGGAATTGAAACTGAAATTTCTCTAATTTCACGAGTGTGCATTCCATTTTACGCCGAACGTGAATTATGTTTATTAGCATTCAGCCTATTTGTTTTCATAGAAAAAGTTCGATTTATGGAGCAAGTCTAAAAGTTTATGCGCTAAATAAAATATGTAAGAAAAATAGGTTCGTGATACCTGCTAGGACTTTACCAGTCTTATTAAAACGGATATTTTTCCCATGTTCTCTTCTTTTAATGAAGGACTGATCCAGGGTTTCTTTAGCTTTTCTGGTATACTTTTCCATCAGATTTTAGTTCACTTGATGAACTGTATAGAAATCATTAACTGACTGTTTTTATACTTCATTTCTTAGTACTATTCAATCAAACCAAATTATTCTACATTTTGTACATGCATTCCTTTTCCTGTCCCGTGCATGCAGTGAATTATGAGATGATATGAATCACATAGGCCTACATGTGGTTCATTCACAGGTGTTTGGCTCTATAGACATTTTTCTCTCTTTATATACTGACACGGTATCACACACACACACATATACATATATGTGTGTGTGTAGAAAAAATGTCTATAGAGCCAAACACCTGTGGTTCATATACATGTATATATCTTTACATGTAACATAAACATAATTATGTTTCTGCATGTAGTAATTTTAAAGTTCATACTAATAATTTTATGCTACAATGTGGATTGTACTCAGTTAGTAATTCATGATCATGATCACTTGTCATGGATATATCTGATAATGCCGATACACTGGTCTAAGTTTATGTTCGGTCTTCGATGGGGTAGAACATGTGGGCTTACCAGACTTCGTATGAATGTATACATCGCTGTATTGTTATACAAAGAACCAAAGTGTAAGATCTATATAGCAGGTAACGACATGGCGTGTTTGTGTTTACTTTCATTTGTTTACGAGTTTTGTCGAGCCACCCCATGGGAGGCCTCATCAGGTAACACAAACGTATGTTTGCTTTCGATGTACATTTCAATAAAGCCAGATTAGGCCATATAGGCATCTATAAATCGCTAATACAAAATACATAAGATCAGCAAATAAAATAGTAATTATAATTTTGTTAATTGCTTGCTTTCCATTCAAGAACAAATTACACTTTTTAAATAGTTTTAGCCTAGTTTTATATAGAAACTACATGTAAATACATTAGTTACATGTACAACATGAATTTTAGGTCCACGCGTGGAAAATGCGTGGGTTCGTAACGTGCAGTCGATCGCGATCGAGCAACTTGACCGCTAAATTATGTGCACGTTCCAACAGACGCATGTGTGTTCGCTGACATGTATAAGTTTGGCGAGTTGTGTTCGCCATGCATGATGTTGAAGTTTGTTAGGGAAATCCCACTTTTTATGTGCCTACGCATGCGTACTAGATTGTTTTGGCTCTGGGGCGGAACTACGGATTTCCCCCTCTCCGTAGACGGGTTTTCTATTGTTTTTGAAAAACATGGAAATGTTGGGCATTTTTTATTAGCGGATATTTTCATAAGGATATATGCTCTACTATTCAGCAAAGTTTGGTACTTTATGACGATATTTTTTTCACCCCAAAACATAATGGGGCTTTAAAACATGGTACCTGTATCACAAGGAAGTACATGTATTATGATATTATAAATAACTTTGCATATATGCATAGCAATAATTATCATACCTTCTGTATGCAATTCCTGAAGGATTCACACTTGTGACAAACATCAGTCTTACAGGACATAAATTGAATATGAGGGAGACACTGATGCCAAATTCTCCTGAATGTTGTCTCGGAAAGACATCTGTTTCCTGTTTCACTGTTGAAGATAAAAAAGATTCCATCATTTTATCTTTAAGATTCATGATTGTGCGAAACGATATAGAGTAGTAAATTTGAATTATTATTCTTATGCCTAAACAATTTAGCAAAACTTTTAAAAGATATTGTGTTCTAGCCATTGAGTAAACAAAAGCACACTAAGGATGATACAGTAATATAATTTTTTATTATATATGGTACAGGGCATCCTCGATACTCCAGGGGTTCAAATCACTTACAATCTCTACACCTATGGACTATCTCATGGTAAAACTGTAGGCAACAGAACAGAACAGGTTATACAATTTAGTCCTTTGCTGTAAATCAAAAGAGCTGTCCAATGATACACTGTTGTTGACTGTGTGGCTTTGAAGTTGGGCATCACTCTCTCTGTAGTCTTCAAAGGAAATTTTGCAGGCCTGTGTTTGGTTCAGATTTTTTTCTCAATTTTACTATGAGAGAGTTCAGGGGTATAGAGATTGTAAGTGATCGGAACCTCTGGGGGTATCGAGGATGGGTATATGGTGACATTTATTCATTAAGAGTTTTAGTATTAATAAATACCAGATATGAGGTTCATCTAATACTCACAGACAAACTTGAGTGTACTTCTTATGAACAGATATATAAGTATCACTGCCAGGTAGATAAATTGGCGGAAAGCTATCTCGTCCACGTGGGGCAGCAGGCTCAGGCAATCCCATTTCATCTGCATACCTAACGGATGAAAAAAAATTATTTCAAATTTTGAAGTTAAATGACAAGTGATTTATAATGTAATAGTCTATGATTTGTAATATTACTTTTGCTTAAATCAAATAAAATTAAAATTAATAATTCAGAGCATTTCATTAATTCTGCATGTACATGGAGTACATTTGTATTTGAATATTCTGCTTTTCATCTACGAATACTGTAGTTTATAGGAGGACATCGAGTTATAACTATAAATTACATCATGTGCATAAATACACTGTACATACCTTGAAATAAACTGTACTACTTGTTGTACATGGTCATATGTTACAGCATTCTTGGGCTTTTTCCCTGTGTTTCCATGTATCCTAGGAACCGCACCATGCTTAATAAAATGGGTTCTGATATTTTTAAGATAATGTATATTGATGTTGTTGATGTAGAGGAAACATGACTTACAAATATTTGTGTTCTGGAACTGGTAGTCAAACCGATGTCGTTTCACGTTAGGCCTAGATACACCATCCATACTCCTTGTTGTACCACACGCCTGAAGCTGGCCTATTATAAACATGTCTCTGACATCTCTGTCCATTCCCTGTATGTTCAGTCTATTCTCCACAATGTCACTATTTCGAAACTTTGCTTGGCAACCCTTGCTACACATACGAGTTGTGTCACACTCTTGTTCCGTATCATCCTCAAAATTATCGTCACCACTAACACATGTTTCTTGATCAGATTCAATATCCCTTTCACTACCATTTCTGACGAAAATTCTCATTCTGGTATTCAAAATAGGTGAGTGTGTTACTGATTTACCGTAGTACTGTTCGCTGTCCTCCTCATCACTTCCAATGTCGAAATCACACTCATCTTCCTGGAACTGATGATCACCGCTAACCTGACTCGATACATGTACTTCATCAGTACTATTTCCCCGGCTCGTAGATGGGAAAAAATGGCTAAAATCGGTATCTATCTCTGCCGCCAGCTCACTATCGCATCCAACAACATTAAAATTTGGTGGAACAGACATGGTAAACTTCCCCGTGCCTTACAATCAACACTTTCGTTCTGTCACATCTTCGTAGCGAATGTAAACAAACTACCGGAAGTGTGTTCTGCAGAAAACGGGAAAACCCCATTCGCTTCGATATTTTCTGTTGATTAAATACTTTTATTAACATTAACGGCCAATGTTATTGTTTGAGAAATTAACTGACATATATAAGGTTTCGGAATAACTATTTGAGGTATATGCATAAATAGACATATCAAGAGTATTTTTCGTTTTTATGACGCAAGTGAGGTTTCCATTTTCGCGCGAAATGGAAATAGTACAAAAATATTACGTCTGACGGAATTCCCATTTTTCTCCCTTTTCATTGGCTAGAAGTTAAGGACCTAAATCCCAGCCGGCGGCTCATATATAAGTACCATTGTCCAAAACTAAATGCAGGGTTCTCGTTAAAAGCTGGTTGCCGGCAAAAACAGCCATGTATTTCCTTGTTTACAACCTGCTATTTTTGTCAGAAATAAGTATTGGCCCTCATGGGGGCTTGTAGCCCTCAATGCAACCACCTATTATTAATTTTCAACCATCTATTTAAAAAACTTAGTGAGAACCCTGAAATGTATCTAAAAACCTTCCATGGGTTATTTAGTTAGGTACCCAAGTAAAAGAGCAGGGAATGATTAACATACATATGATTCCTGTCAAGCGCCTGACCAGAAATCAAACCTGGATCTCTTGTGTGAAAAACTGATCAACTAAGCCAAAGAAGCATGCTCCATCAGCTGAGTGACAGAGACCGTATTTAACACTATGTACAAACTACAAACCACACTGATGTGCTCGAGCTCCATTTACAAACATATAGCGATATATAGGCCCTTGCTTTTTTTTTTAAGTCAGTAAATTAAATTGGCAAATGAGATCGCTGATTAAAGAGGTAGTATACGTATGCATTGTGCAACATTAGATATATAGGCCTGTATATATCATATTTTACAGGTTTGTATATATGCATGGTTCTCCCAAATAATATTTTGATCTGATCCTTTGGTTTTTTGTTTCAGGTTCCCCATTAATACTTTGAAGCACACGACTATATTGTATAAAACTGAAATATTAAACTGAATATAATAAAGAGTAATGAAGCAGAATTCCAATGGGTCCGGATGATATTATTTTAATCAAAGATATATAAGTGACTGTGAAATGGATTTATCACTCTGGATTAACATTTTGAATGCATGAATACGCTCCAAGCTCTTTTGTGTTTGGCCACTGATGTTGGGTGACGACTCATTTTCCTTTGATATTCGCTGCCGCAACCTTAAAATTTATGTAACTTGTGGGTACCAGACTTACCATTTCAATTTCTGAAACGGGCCGTCATTTCATGAGCTGTCATATCTTTTCTAAATCTTCCGTCCTTAAACGGATCTCCTAAATTTTTCTATATCCCACTGTACCTTTCCGGATCAATTAAAATATGCTCAAGTAACACCAGTATTAAAAAAAAAACGACCCTTTAGACAAAAGTAATTATAGACCAGTGAGCATACTTCCTAGCATCTCTAAAATCTTTGAAAGAATTCTGCATGATCAGCTGTCATCCTTTTTTAAAGATATCTTCCATCCTTTTTTAGCTGCTTACAGATCGGGCTTTGGGTGCCAGACCACTCTGCTGCGCATGCTGGAGGACTGGAGACAGGCCTTGGATTGCCGCAACCAGGTTGGGGCTATTTTGATGGATCTCTCCAAGGCCTTCGACTGTCTTCCGCATGACCTGTTCCTCAGGAAGCTGCAAACTTATGGGGCATCGGGTGATGCTGTTCGTCTGATGGGTAGCTACCTGGGGAACAGGAAGCAGAGGGTTGGTTTGGGGGGCATCACCAGCGAGTGGGTGTCCCTCATTAAAGGTGTCCCCCAGGGCTCGATACTGGGGCCTTTGATTTTTAACATTTTTATCAATGATATATTTTATTTCATCAAAGAAGCCACATTATATAACTATGCCGACGACAATACCCTAGGTTATTTTAGTCAAAATATAAACAATCTTAAGAAAGTTTTAGAAGATGAAGCCAGTGTTTTAATTAAGTGGTTTGACATAAATGGAATGAAGGCAAATCCAGAGAAATTTCAGGCTATCTCTCTGGGTAAGAACACTGTGAAACATTTTAATATATCTAACACTGAAATTGTTTGTGAAGATAGTGTTAAACTTTTAGGTATCGAAATCGACCATCTTTTAAAATTTGATAAACATATTTCAGATATATGCAGGAAAGCATCTAAGCAACTAGCAGTTCTGAAAAGGATCGGACATTTTTTACCTAAAGCAACAAAAATTTTAATTTACAAATGTTTTGTTTTATCAAACTTTGACTATTGTCCCCTTATTTGGCATTTCTGCAGTATTTCTGCAACTAGAAAAATCGAACGAGTGCAAGAGAGGGGCTTGCGATTCATTCATAATGACCACACCTCTAACCTTAAAGAACTGCTAGCCGGATCAAATTTGTCTTTTTTACATGTCCACAGGATGAAAATGATGGCCTGTGAGGTTTTTAAAATTTTTAACAATATTGCTCCTGACTACATACGTCACCTTATTAAAAAACAAGAAAACACTTATAATTTCAGATCTGAAAACAAAGCAAACCTACCCAGAGTTAACACCACCAGGTATGGTAAGAAATCATTCAGGTACGAGGCGTCCCGCATATGGAACAGCCTCCCAAATGACCTGCGTAAGGTTGAAAACTATGCAGAGTTTCGGAGGCTGCTACGTAAGTGGGACGGCCCGGACTGTAAGTGTAAACTTTGTTCTTAATGTCTCCCTGCATCCTGTGGTGTAACACATGTCTTTATGTCTTTATTTTATTTTTATTTTGGTTTGCTTTGTTGCTTGTTTTGTCACCCCTTTTAATATAAATTTGTAAAAAATTCTGTGATAGCTTATGTAGTGCCTGTACTTATAATTACTGACAACTGTGATGCTTTAGTTTTAATTTCTGTTATATATACAATATACTTTGTTTTGTCGAAATACAAGCTCGAACGAGCTTATGTTACCATGTTTTATATATTCGACACTAAATAAAGTTTCTTGTATCTTGTATCTTGTATCTTGTATCTTTCAACTGAACGGAGGCCGCCATTTTTCAAGCGTACCCGAGAAGCAGGAGAGAGCGATGATTTCATTGGCCCATATTCGAACTAAATTCGTATTTTGATTGGCTATCATTTAATGCGATTATTGTATGCATATTGACCCCTGACGTTCAATTTCACTATGAGATAGTCCAGGGGTGTAGAGATCGTAAGTGATCGGAACCCCTGGAGTATCGAGGATGATTAAAGATTGATTGGGTGCTTGGGTTTCACATTCCATGGACAATCCCTTGGGTAAGGTATGTTTTTGACAATGTATATATTATTTCTGTTTCTGGTACATGTAGCACAAACTTTGACAAACACGTTTGATGAATGATAGAATCTATATATAATATAGTAACAGATGTAATATATATTACAGTATTTAGTTGCAGTTTTTGGCGGATTGAAAAATACTTTAGTACATACATCTACACGAGCGTCTTACAACTACACGTATATACCAAAATGACGATTAAAATTGTTTATACCTTTCCGAAACGGATTTTTTTATTTTTGATACGGGAATGTATAAAAACACGATTGAAAATTTTGCAGTGATGCAAAAGTTATATGCTTTATGTTAGTACTACACTTATCATCACCTGAACAATTTAATTGAAATAAATGAAATGTAATTTTCATATATAACGCAGGTCGTCTTATGTTTCCCGCCGTCGTCCTTATTACCACGCATAAAATTAAGGTCGGTCGGGTAACCCTAAACAGACATATTATTTTTTTTGGCCTTATATATCGAAATTCATGTCGTGCCAGGTCCCTGTGATTCCTAGAAATATTCAGTGTTGCTGTAAATATAGTTCTGAAGACCGCCAGCCAAACTTAAATTACCTGCATAACAGATAAGACTTGTACAGGTGGAGATTTCTGAGAAATATTTAGTGTGTTCCAGGAAAATATAGCACCTTTTTAAGTACATGGTAAACCTATTGAGTCGTTTAAATGGACTTCAATCTAAAAGAACGTTTAATAAATTAAACTAAACCAAGCAAATCCGATGTACATGTACATGTAGTACACTATCATTATATCTCAATAACTTGATACAACCACAAAACTTGTTATACAAATGAAAATTACGTCCCATTATTTCAAAAACTGAAAGGGCTGTGTCAAGGTGGCGTCTCCAGTCCCTTATTTTTTTAGACATAATTTGTTGACTGTTTAATGTAGTTTTTCTTGTCACCAGTTCTATCTATATCCTTGTCTACAGATGCGGCCCCTTACAATGGACGTTTAATTTGTTTGGTTTGCTTAAATATGTGTATTTTAACTCAACGCCAGGGTCTACTCAAACAATGTCTACCTCGTAATACCTGAAGGGAAGGCAATCAGAAAGACATATACAACCAATGTATGTTTCTTTAAAAACTTCAAAGTTACTGGACAAAAATTTTGACAAGTAATTCTCTAAACGACTTTGGGTGGTGAATAACATATTAATTGCAACGCTTTTCCTGATTCGTCAGTATGAAAATACAGAACAGTTTAACTTTATTTAAGATAAGCTATATGTCTGCCATCGATTTGCCGACTTACGACTTAATAATGTCGATATCGTTAAGGCATTACGTCGACATCATATCGGAAGATGTCGACATAAACAGAAGAATATGTCGACTTACCACATGTACATGCCCACATAATGATTCCAAGCTAATTATGTAGACAGTCGGTAACTCATTCATTCATTCTTTCATGTCGACATCTGGTCTTGAAAGTGGAAATCAAAGGCCACCCTTTCATAGAGCACTGTGTATATGCAGCAAAAGCCATACAGCAGAGATCGACGATAATTTTGTTAATTCAAGTTTTTATTTATTTGATTTCAAAAAAAAAAAAAAAATTGTGATCCTGCACATTCCGGCCATGAAACTGTAGCCTGCGTGTACGTAGCTGTTAGCCCGAGCTAAGGAAGTGTACAACGAATTATTAATATATATAACCGTGGGTTGAAAATTCGTTTCAAAGCTGTGTGTGTGTTTTGTTGATTGGCATTCGTACCAAGTCCATGTAGTACATACCGTACTATACTATATTAAAAGAATGAATGAAAAAAAAAAAAAAAAAAAAAAAAAAGATTTTTTTATGTTGTATTTTCTTGTGAATCCCGAAAAATACCAGTTACGTAATTTAAAAGCCATAAAGGTCACAGTACAGGTACACAATACACATTGGGAAACCAGCTTTACTTGTTAGCTTGGCCTGTCCATATATATATACATAAATATTTACATCCCTCGATGCACTTATATAAAGGCACAACGAATTTTTGTTACGGTCTTAATGGTCAGATTCAACCTTTGGGCTAAAAATCCTCCAGGGACGCGGTTTTAAACTCCCAACTCGCGATACATCTGCATCTATTTTTCGTAGTAAAAACATGCGTTCTTTGTAGTCAAACGTAGTAAAAAAAAAGTCACGTGCTTATACCTCATTCATGCCATTGGCCGGAATATACAATTGTGTTATGGGTAACTAGTGATCACGTGATTTTGTGTTTACTTCCAAATATGGTGATAGTTTGCTTGCCATTTCTTCGGAGAAATTTATTTATTTGAAAAATATTTAGACTCCAAAATGTTATTAATATTGCATGCATATCATTTTGACTTGCACATATGCACTGTTTTACTAAAAATAATGAACTGAATGAGTTGTAAAACTGCCATTTTCACGTTTTGTAAATAAATGATATAATACGAATTGACCAATTCAATAGGTCTAACCGTCTAATCTAAAATCAGCGAAGATCGGCTACTCCCGGCTAAATTCGTAGAATTCTAAATTTATATTTATATATTTTATTACCTGCTTTAGGGTTCAGAACATATACATATAACACAGAGAAAATAAGGCCAAATTATGTATAAATACCAGGTCAGAGAAATCACTCTATTTGGAAGTAAACACACACTCATGTGATCACTAGTTACCCACTAATACAATTCCATATTTATTTCGGCCAATGGCATGAATGAGGTATAATCACGTGACTTGTTTTACTACGTTTTACTACAAAGAACGCGTGCTTTGTACCATTATGGGGGAAATCCTCCGCGGATCGTGGTTTCATTTCCACCATTTGAAATTGTTAGCAATACTATCATATCATAGTTTATTTTCCATATTATTTCCAAACAAATAGTTATAAGTTTCCGCATAGCCCACTTAGCTTTTTGGGAATCTAATACATACATGTATGTACACATATACTAAGAAACACGGGCTTATGTGCTTACATGGCAGCTTCCCGCCTGGTAAATTGGGACCTAGGACCTAACTCATTATGCTTCGGTAGGTTCCGTACGAAAATGTATCATTTTGTTTCTTCATAGATTGAAAGGTCTCAAGGCCCTCTACCAATATTGTGAATTTCATGGCCCTGGGGTCTCGGGAATTTTCCCCAGGGGATAGGGTCTTTACCATAGTTTATATAGGGAAACACATTTATGAGCATTATTTGCTCAATTTTCATAGGAAAACAGATGTAATGGAATCAAATACTCTTCATATATTAAAAGGTTAAATGGATATCATCACTGGCTGATTTCATGGGCCTGATAGGCCAATATATGGTGCTTATATACAGTGTATGTATTTGTTTCATTCTGTATCCTAACTCGGGTGACCAATCAGGAAAAAACATGCATGGCTGACAGGTGGCTATGTGTTTTGTTATTCCTGCTATATAGACTTTATTTTTAGTTTTCCCATGTTATAAAACATTTCCAAGAGGAAAGAAAAAGGTAAAAAATTACAGAAATAGAGAAAAGATCCATCTTTTATTGGCATGATTTACATCAGTCAGTAGTGGGTACCAAGTTCATTAAACTTTTTAAATGTGCAACTGCAGGGGCGTAGGAAGAAAAGGGTCCTCCTGCACATTTTTTTTGTACTTCATTTTAGAAAATTTTGCAGCTTTGCGGCGCATTTCCTAAAAGTTCAAGCACGTAATGTTCAAACCTTTAATAATAAAAATTCAATACACATGAACTAGACTAAAAATGTCCATCAAGGGATTCTACTATTTCAAAAATGTTTCTTAAAATATTAAATTGTTTATATGTCTAAGCAAGACAATTAAATCAATTCATTATTTGTTTTAGTTAAACAACAATGTGCTGATGGTGTGAAGTCGTATGTTCAGATCGAGCAGGGTTGCATAATGATATGACGACATTCACAATTATAATTTCTAAATGCATGTACATGTAAATGTAAATCGAAAAATTACCACGTTAAGAACGCATTAAAATCCTCAAAATACACCGTAAAACTCATCTTGGCCATTCCAAATCGTAATATTTTTCGCGGGAGAGACCCCCGGACCCCCAGAACACCAAAGTCTCGAGCATTCGGCGCTCGCAAAATCATCAAAATCGTAATTTTTTTTCCGGGGGGAGATCCCCGGACCCCCAAAACACCAATATCTCGCGCATTCGGCGTTCGTAAAATCATCAAAATACATCGTAAAAATTATCTCAGCCATTCTAAATCGTAATTTTTTTTCCGGGAGAGACCCCCGGACCTCCAAACACCAAAATCTCGACTCTTCGACGCTCGCACGCCATTTTGCATAGACGCGTCGCAAGATACTGGTGATACTTAACGTTACACTAGCGTGACGTCGAACGTTAAGTATAAATACGGACAACGGCATGGATAAAAAATGGCATATAAAGAAATTTCCAATATAGAAATACAAAAGTTATATATGTATCGAATCCTTTTAATATGACCTATAAGACCATGTATATAAAATGTATGTATATACATCTGTATATTGTGTCTGTATCTGACTTTTCTTTGATTTTAATCGAATTAAAAATTCCTGTAATGTTTCTCTTGTGCTTGAATGGAGTTTCCAATATTCATGTTGAGGACTAAATCATATTTCATCTAAATTTTTATAATATATAACCATGTTAAAAAACACTGGTGTGTTCATATAGGGTGTTTGTTTTGAATCTTTATAATTGATTTAAACTCATTCTCCCCCTGAAGACACATTTAGACTCTTCTTAATCAAAGACTTGGACCAGTCTATTATGAAATTTCAGGGGTGATTGAGTTAAGGATCTAGAGTCTCTATATCAACCATTTTTAGTTGTCAATATTTCCACAGCCAATATTTCCTAACCTGAAATTGACCTGAAATTGACCTGAAAGGAGCAGAAAAGTCAATTTCAGGTTAAAAAAACTAACATGAATTTCAAATTAAAATTCGCTGAGGTCAAATTCTGGTCAAATTCATGTGAAATTCTGGTCAAATTTCATGTTAGTTTTTTTAACCTGAAATTTACCTCAAATTATATTCTGGTTAATTTCATGTAAAATCCTGGTCAATTTCATGTTAGACTTTTAACCTGAAATTGACCTCAATTTTCTGAGGTCATTTTCAGGTAAAATTCTGGTCAAATTCATATGAAATTCTGGTCAATTTCAGGTTAGATTTTTAACCTTAAATTGACTTTTCTGCTCCTTTCAGGTCAATTTGACCAGAAAAAAATCTTGACCAGAAATTAACCTGAATTTCAGGTCAATTTTTCTTCATGTCATTTTCAGGTCAATTTTAGTGTCAATGCCATTTCCAGGTAAATGGTTCACTTGCATCACGGTATTGTTAGAATTTGTAGCCATTTCTGAGCATATCAGGTGTTGGGGATGTCCGGGTTGACGACCAGCGACACCTGATGTTCGCCACAGACACCCAACTAGACCTTCTTCGACGAGCACGCCGATGGTAAGTATTTCAATTCATTTTATTCATAATTACAACATTTTAGATATACAATTAATATTACAAAAGAGTTTTCAATTTTTTCCAATTCAAATGTCTCAACTTAATTTTCCAGTTCCATTCTTTAATTGCATATCACAATGACTCATTAAATAATATACTGTTATTTAAATTATCTCATTTTTTTAAACTAGGTACATGGATGGAACCTTCAAGATCCGGAAGGAACCCTTCATCCAGCTTTGGAGTGTCCATGCTTTTCTTCAGAAGGACGGTCAGACGAAGCAGGTGTCCCTTCTTTTCGTTTTGGTGTCTCGGCAGCGAGCTAGGGACTACGTCCAGGTTATTTAGTACAAGATATCTTGACATCTCATGAAAATTTATCTATACCAAATAAATATAATAATTCTTCTAGACAACCTCCTTAACAATACAATGTACATACAAATAAACACATATAGACTTATAATATGGTTAATTTGATGTAAAATTATTACTGTATACATATATATATATATGTAAATATGGTGATAAGATAACAAAAATTATGATTTATTCTAACTCTTTCAGGTTCTTCGTCCACTCCAGGAGCTTCTTGGGGATTCACAGGTTGAGGGCGTCGTTATGGACTTCGAGGCCGGTGAGTATATTAACGCCATTACTGTATATCGTTAGTGAATGTGCTTGAAATCTTTTCATTCTAAGAACGTATGTATTTCATATATAAATATGTGATATAAATAACTTACAAATTTAACAATCGAAGTATATAATTGTATACTTTCATTATGATAATAGAATGGTATTTATACATGTAGACAATTTCATTAAGTATGTAATATTCATATGTAGTATATATATATATATTTAATTGTGTAGCATGCTGGAACGCCGTGAAGGAAGTGTTTCCTGATGTAGCCATCCACGGCTGCTCCTTCCACTGGGGTCAGGCAGTCATGAGGAAGGTCAGCGCACACATATATGCGAAGAGAAGGCGAGTTGTGAGATAAGCACTTAGCACTATAAGCACCATAGTTTCAATAATAAGTATTCTCAATTTGAACATGACACACAGCGTTATCAGTAATTAGCGATTGTAGTATTTTTAAATGGTTTCATAAAGTCACGTCGTACGGAATACATTTAGGTACAAAAAAATAACTATATATATATATATATATATATGACTAATTTTTTTTAATACATTTCAGGTGTCCATGGCTACATCAGGAAGTTACTTGCCCTCCCATTCCTACCCGCCAACCAGATCTCTCCAGCCTTCCATAGACTTTCTGCCTTGGCGACTACTCCAGAACTGCGGCAGCTGGTGGAGTACCTTGATCGTTTTTGGTTTCGGAGCAGCGTCTGGTCTCCAGCCAACTGGTGTGTCTTTCGCCAGTCAGTCCGGACCAACAACGACGTGGAAGGTATGCATAAATTCAGCGAAATAAATGATTTACAATGACTACCCTATAATGCAATGTAATTGATTATTACAGTTCAGTAGCATGTATTAGAGAAAAAAAAAAAAACATAATGAACATGAAGATTTTGTTTTTTAGCTCGCCTATTCGAAGAATAGGGGGAGCTAATGTTGTCACCCCGGCGTCGGCGTCAGCGTTGGCGTCCCATTTCACGTTAAAGTTTTTGAGCAAGTTTCTGTTTCGTCAATTGTTTAAGCTTTAATCATCATAAATGTTTATG
This sequence comes from Argopecten irradians, assembly GCF_041381155.1. Classification (NCBI taxonomy): domain Eukaryota; kingdom Metazoa; phylum Mollusca; class Bivalvia; order Pectinida; family Pectinidae; genus Argopecten; species Argopecten irradians. Next base: position 38,914,553 of record NC_091134.1, read on the forward strand.
ATTTTATTTTCCTAATGTGTATGGATGCTGAACGTGATAATACAACCAATTTGGGGCCCTTTAGGTTTTTTTGAGTCTGTTAATTTGTCATATTTCCATGTTAAAGTTTTTGAGCAAGTTTCTATTTTGTCAATTGTTTAAGCATAAGTCATCATAAATGTTTATGATTTTATTTTCCTAATGTGTATGGATGCTGAACGTGATAATACAACCAATTTGGGGCCCTTTAGGTTTTTTTTGAGTCTGTTAATTTGTCATATTTCCATGTTTAAATAGTAAATACTTGAACATCAACTTCTTCTGAATAGGCGAGCTTTGCTGTTCTCCAACAGCTCTTGTTTTATTTCAATATTTCAATGTTCTATTTTTTAAATCTCGCCTTGAAACAAGTATATATACATGTAACAATGAACTTAAATATCTGTTTTATTGTTTTAGGTTGGCATCGACAGTCAGAGCCAACCTTCCATTTTATCTTCTGGTGCCGCTGTTGAAGAGGGAGGCCGACCTTCTGAGAGCAACCTTGCCCGTCATCAGACAACCACGTACCGACGGATACAGGGAGCCATCTCCGACCTGGTTGACCAGCTGGAGGGAGACCGACCGCCTGTCCACATCTGATTTCCTGAGGAAGGTCGGCGGGATTTACGCTCCGCGGGAGTAGGCTAATCGGTGACATGTCATGAAAATTAATAGAAATTTTCGGTGTTGACATTTTCGTGGTATTCATTTTCGGTGTCGGATTGGACAAAATATAGTGTATAGTGTAGGACGTTTTCGGACTGATATTCATATGGTATTTTTCGGCTTTAGAGACTAAATTTAATTTATAAAATGTTTGGCTCTTACAAAGGAGGCCTCCACGTGGCAAGAGCTGGTAACGATGTGCACGGTTTTCTTAAAAAAAAGAAGAAAGAAAACCGTATACATCGGCTAACTTCCTCTAATAAATTAACAAGTCATCATATATAGAAAAGTGTGTTGTTCGAAATACAAATTCCATTTTTTGTTTGGGCTGCTTTCCTTGATACTCTCTAAACTATTCAATCACACAAAAATAACTTTTAATTAAAGTTATGTTTAATAATGCTAAGACAGAGTAAAAAAAAACAATTAAAAATCATTAGAAAAAATACATAACATAGTTACATTGGTGTTACTATATAACTTATGGATAGGGCCGATTTTACTCTGGGCCGATTTCACTTGGATATTCCTGGGCCGATTTTGCGCTGGGTCGATTTAACCAAATACCGTTGCAATCACACTGCTGAGGAATGTTTGGTGAGTTTGGTCATTTGTATCTAATCTTGTAGGAAACAGATTTTTACAGTTGAAGAATATTAATCAAAATGTGACCATTGAATTGGTTTTTTCCTTGACATTTTCAACTTTACTGACCATAAGGAATGAGTGTGACCACCCAAAAGTAGCAGAGGCGGCTTAACTACTTCTAAACCATGAACTTCGTGGATATAAAGGACCGCATCCAGTTCATAGCAAAGGAGCTTATGGCCCTTAACATTCCAAATGATCAGGTCACGAGGCTACTGGGTTGCAGCATCCGCACATGTTTATAACCTCCTTCAACACGTACAGTCGGGTAATGCTACCATCAGGAGACAACCTAGCGAAGTCTTATAAGAAATTACAGAATAGAAATCAATTGTCTGACAAAAAAGTCACATTTTAACAAGTATTCTTCACCATAGCATATTGTTTAAGTTTTATATATATACGTACATGTTGTAAATACATTTATATATTAAAAGAAGAAACGACAATCACAGATTGTTTTGCCACTTCATAATAGCTTTAAACGATTCACATTCAAAGAGGTTCACCTTCTTCAACTCTTTTTTTTTCTAGGAACTTCGACTTTAGTGGGTCGATTTTTTCGTAGAGGATCTGCTACACAGCATAGAACCCTCCTCCCCGGCGATTTACGTCGGTACTGTTGTGTTGTCTAATTGACAAATAAAATACTCAACGCCATCGATATCTTCTCACAGCAAAACATGTATTCAGAAGACTGCAAGACCCGGATGGGATCATACATTTTACAGATTGGACAATACATACGGAACGCACTATCATAACATACGGAACGCACTACTATAACATATACAACAGTACCTCCCTTGTGTGGTGGCATATTTACATCTAGTAAGTTTTTTGTGACTGATATATTCGGAATCACGTGTACCAAACGTCAGTATCCAAAACCATCTCAAAATGCAGATAATAGCTTTATGATCCTAGCTCTATTCAAATCCTGATTTTCTCACTCTCGCTTCAGGGGGTACATATGTACCTATTTCCGGGGTCATTACCACACGGTGTGCATATATAGTCTACATTTGAATTTAATACTTAAGGCGTAATGAGAAGGTCAGAATTTTATTTTTTTACACGATATATATTTTAAAAGATGTCTAAAATTGTTAATTAATCTAGGTACAAGAGCTTGACGTGTCTGTCAATAATATTTATAGCATAAAATTCTGAAAGTTTCAACCTAGTATGACCGGCATTTTCCCAAGATATCTGTCATCAAGTGTCACCATGTGCCAATTATATACATCCTGGTCATGGGTTGGGGTAAAAACATTATTTTTTACACAGGATCCTGGAGCAATAAAAACTTCAGAAAATTCAATATCTTACACCATAACAGTTAAAATGACATATACACTACACATCTACATTAAATTTGTTGGCAAATACCAAGTTCACAGGGGCATGCTGCATGTTTTCATAAAATACATACATTTCTGAAGAGACTTCATTCGTGGGTACTGAAACCGGAAGTATGTAATTGTGGTCTCAGTCCTATTATTGATAATGTGGTAGATGTTATGTATTTGCTAATTCTAGCTATCCTAGGCCTAGTGGTTATTTAGTATGACCTCATGATCATGGTTTATTGATATACCCATGTTGTTATACCATGTACAAGCGCCTAGTAGACCTTGAATAAATGACTTTAGTTGGACCGGATCTGAGATATGAGTCGTGTTTACAACATGGTGTCAGAATTTTGACGAACTCTGCAGCAATCGGCAGCCATCGAGCTATAAATCCTATGTGAATAGTCCTTAAACACGACGAGAAGTCACGATGGATATTTTAGCCGGACATACACCTCAGATGGATTGGGGTAAAACCGATCTAGTGACCACGTGGAAAAGTTTTAAACAACACGTGGAGTTCTCAGGACCGCTCAAAAAGAAAGATGAAGTAGAGAAATGTTCTTATTTCATGCTTTGGATTGGTGAAAAGGGCAGAAACATTTACTCAACATGGACGTTGACCGCAGATGAAGGTAAGCTCCTGAAAACTTACTACGATCGTTTCGAGTCCTATGTGAAACCAAGATCCAACGTAATCTACAATCGCTATCGATTTCATAGTAAACAACAAAGTGAAGGCGAAACATTTGAACAATTTGTTACTGAACTTCAAGTACTCTTGAAAGATTGTAACTATGACAACAGCGACGAGATGGTTAGGGACCACATTGTCTTTGGAGTTAAAAATCCCAAGGTACGTGAAAAACTGATAAATATTGGATCAGATTTGACCCTAGCCAAGGCACTTGACACAGCTAGAAATTATGAACTCAGTCATGCTCAAGCCAGAGATATGTCCAAGATTGATTTGGAAGAAGTAAACATGGTTGCGAAATCTAAATTTAAGAAGAAATCTGCTGTGAGCGTGAAGCCGAAAAAAACTATCACTGACAATGATGATGAATGTGGTAGATGTGGATATAGCAAGAAACACAAAGTCTGTCCAGCCATTGGCCAAACCTGCAAAAAATGCAAATTAAAGGATCACTTTGCGAAAAAATGTAGATCAAAGAAGAAAAAAATCAACATGATTAATGTTCAGAAGTCAGAAGACAGTTCAGAAGATGAATTATATGTAGGCTCGATCAAGCGCGACCACACAGAAGTCACCGAATGGACTCAGACGATAAACGTGGAGGATTGTGAAATAAACTTTCAATTAGATACTGGGGCAGCCTGCAATGTCCTAAGTTATCAGAACGTGAAAGATTTGAACAAGTTGTCCGACCTCAAGTCTACCAGTGTTCCGTTACGTTCCTACTCAGGACACAAGATGATACCAAAAGGGGTAGTAACTCTTGATTGTAAGTACAAAGGTACCCAGTACAACACAGTTTTCCAGGTTGTGGACAGTACGAACATAAAGCCAATTCTTGGAGCAAAGGCCTGTGAGGACATGGGTTTGGTGGCTAGAATGTATCGCATAGAACAAACCCACAAGAACATTCCGGACGACATAGTCAAGGACTATGGATCTCTTTTCAAAGGTATCGGATGTATGCCAGGAGTACATACTATCAAGACGGACCCTGGTGTAAAACCAGTTATACACCCTCCAAGGAAGATACCGTTAGCCCTAAAGGCAAAGGTGAAAGCGGAACTAGACAGAATGGAGGCTGAAGGCATAGTGGTAAAGCAAAACGAACCGACTCCATGGGTGAACTCTATGGTTTCCGTAGCTAAGCCAAACGGGAAAGTACGCTTATGTATTGATCCAAGGGACTTGAATGTCGCGATTCAACGGGAACATTACCCCATGAAAACGATCGAGGACGTACTCGCAGAGATACCCAACGCCAAAGTCTTTACAAAACTTGACGCGACGTCAGGGTTTTGGCAATTACGCCTAGACAGTGAAAGTGCAAAATTGTGTACATTTATCTCACCATTATGATTTGGCCGATACAGCTTCACGAGACTTCCATTCGGTATTAAGAGTGCACCGGAAGTGTACCAACGTGCTATCACAGAAATTTTCGCAGGTCTCGAGGGATGTGAGGCAATAGTTGATGATATCCTTATTTGGGGAACCAACCTCGAGGAACATGACGCTAGACTACAGAGAGTCCTGGACCGGGTGAAGGAATATAACCTCCGATTGAGTCCTGACAAGTGTGAGTTCAGGAAAAGTAAACTTACATATGTAGGTCATGTGCTCAGTGACCAAGGTGCTAAGCCTGACGAGTCTAAAGTCCGCGCAGTGATTGAAATGACAGCACCAACATGCAAGAAAGAACTACAAACTTTTCTAGGATTCGTACAATACCTGGGTAAGTTCGTGCCCAACTTATCAGAGGTTAGTGCACCACTGAGAGAACTTTTGCAGAAAACCACAGAGTGGTGGGACGACGCTCAAGAAAATAGCTTCAAGCGACTCAAACAGCTAGTAACGCAAGCACCAATTCTGTGCTATTACAACCCTGAAAAGGAACTGACGTTAACAGTCGACGCAAGCGCAAAGGGCTTAGGAGCAGCAATTATACAGGAAGGAAAACCTGTTGCTTATTCATCAAGGGCCTTAACCCCTGCACAACAGAATTACGCTCAAATTGAGAAGGAGGCGTTAGCCATAGCCTTTGGATGTCAGAGATTTCATCAATTCATATACGGACGCCAGGTTACCGTAGAGAGTGACCATAAACCGCTTCAGTCGATATTCCGTAAACCGTTGATGACAGCGCCACCTAGACTGCAACGAATATTGCTAACATTGCAGAAGTACGACTTGAACGTTGTATACAAACCCGGTAAGGAGATGTTCATTGCGGACACTCTTAGCAGAGCGTTCTTACCTGAAAGCTCAGACGACATCGTTCCAGATTTGACGATAAACTCTTTGCTAACCTCGTATCTACCTGTATCTCCAGTAATGTACCGTAAACTACAAGAGGAGACAGCAAAGGACAGAGAGTTACAGACACTTCAGGATGTTGTGTTAGAAGGTTGGCCAGGAACCAAAGTTGAGGTAGTGACGGAGATTCTACCCTACTGGAATTTCAGAGATGAAATATCGTGTGTGGATGGTTTGTTTTACAAGAACCACAAACTCATCATTCCAAAATCCATGCGTCCAGAAATGCTGAAAATTATTCACAAATCTCATCTAGGAATAGTCAAGTCCAAATCCGTAGCGAGAGACATTCTTTACTGGCCAGGTATGGCGACGGATATTGAGAACACTGTCCAGAGGTGTTCTGTGTGTGCGGAAACCCCTCAAGGGAATCCGAAAGAGCCGTTGGTAGAGACCGAGTTATCAAACAGACTATGGTCCGCGATATCAGCCGATCTATAAACAATACACAACTTACTTGTGGTACACACACCACCAGGTGTATAAACAATACACAACTTACTTGAGGTACACACACCACCAGGTGTACTATAAACAATACACAACTTACTTGTGGTACACACACCACCAGGTGTATAAACAATACACAACTTACTTGTGGTACACACACCACCAGGTGTACTATAAACAATACACAACTTACTTGGTACACACACCACCAGTGTACTATAAACAATACACAACTTACTTGTGGTACACACACCACCAGGTGTACTATAAACAATACACAACTTACTTGAGGTACACACACCACCAGGTGTATACAAACAATACACAACTTACTTGTGATACACACACACCACCAGGTGTACTATAAACAAATACACAACTTACTTGAGGTACACACACCACCAGGTGTATAAACAATACACAACTTACTTGTGATACACACACCACCAGGTGTACTATAAACAATACACAACTTACTTGAGGTACACACACCACCAGGTGTATAAACAATACACAACTTACTTGAGGTACACACACCACCAGGTGTATAAACAATACACAACTTACTTGTAGGTACACCACACACCACCAGGTGTACAAACAATACACAACTTACTTGGGTACACACACCACCAGGTGTACAAACAATACACAACTTACTTGTGGTACACACACCACCAGGTGTATAAACAATACACAACTTACTTGTGGTACACACACCACCAGGTGTATAAACAATACACAACTTACTTGTGGTACACACACCACCAGGTGTATAAACAATACACAACTTACTTGTGGTACACACACCACCAGGTGTATAAACAATACACAACTTACTTGTGGTACACACACCACCAGGTGTACTATAAACAATACACAACTTATGTGTGGTACACACACACCACACAACTTATGTGTGGTACACACCACCAGGTGTATAAACAATACACAACTTACTTGTGGTACACACACCACCAGGTGTATAAACAATACACAACTTACTTGAGGTACACACACCACCAGGTGTATAAACAATACACAACTTACTTGAGGTACACACACCATCAGGTGTACAAACAATACACAACTTACTTGAGGAACACACACCATCAGGTGTACAAACAATACACAACTTACTTGAGGTACACACACCATCAGGTGTACAAACAATACACAACTTACTTGAGGTACACACACCATCAGGTGTACAAACAATACACAACTTACTTGAGGAACACACACACCATCAGGTGTACAAACAATACACAACTTACTTGAGGTACACACACCATCAGGTGTACAAACAATACACAACCTTACTTGAGGAACACACACTATCAGGTGTACAAACAATACACAACTTACTTGAGGAACACACACCATCAGGTGTACAAACAATATACAACTTACTTGAGGTACACACACCACCAGGTGTACTATAAACAATATACAACTTACTTGAGGTACACACCACCAGGTGTACTATAACCAATATACAACTTACTTGTGGTACACACACCATCAGGTGTACTATAAACAATATACAACTTAATTGAGGTACACACACCACCAGGTGTATAAACAATACACAACTTACTTGTGGTACACACACCACCAAGTGTACTATAAACAATACACAACTTACTTGAGGTACACACACCACCAGGTGTACTATAAACAATACACAACTTACTTGTGGTACACACACCACCAGGTGTATAAACAATACACAACTTACTTGAGGTACACACACCACCAGGTGTATAAACAATACACAACTTACTTGTGGTACACACACCACCAGGTGTATAAACAATATACAACTTACTTGTGATACACACACCACCAGGTGTACTATAAACAATATACAACTTACTTGTGGTACACACACACCACCAAGTGTACTATAAACAATACACAAATTACTTGAGGTACACACACCACCAGGTGTATAAACAATACACAACTTACTTGTGGTACACACACACCACCAGGTGTATAAACAACATACAACTTACTTGTGATACACACACCACCAGGTGTACTATAAACAATATACAACTTACTTGTGGTACACACACCACCAGGTATACTATAAACAATACACAACTTACTTGTGGTACACACACCACCAAGTGTACTATAAACAATACACAACTTACTTGAGGTACACACACCACCAGGTGTATAAACAATACACAACTTACTTGTGATACACACACCACCAGGTGTATAAACAATGTACAACTTACTTGAGGTACACACACCACCAGGTGTATAAACAATACACAACTTACTTGTGGTACACACACCACCAGGTGTATAAACAATACACAACTTACTTGTGGTACACACACCACCAGGTGTATAAACAATACACAACTTACTTGTGATACACACATCATCAGGGGTATAAACAATACACAACTTACTTGAGGTACACACACCACCATGTGTATAAACAATACACAACTTTCTTGTAGTACACACACCACCAGGTGTACTATAAACAATACACAACTTACTTGTGGTACACACACCACCAGGTGTATAAAACAATACACAACTTACCTGTGGTACACACACCACCAGGTGTACTATAAACAATACACAACTTACTTGAGGTACACACACCACCAAGTGTATAAATAATACACAACTTACTTGAGGTACACACACCACCAGGTGTACCATAAACAATACAAAACTTACTTGAGGTACACACACCACCAGGTGTACTATAAACAATACACAACTTACTTGAGGTACACACACCACCAGGTGTACCATAAACAATACACAACTTACTTGAGGTACACACACCACCAGGTGTACTATAAACAATACACAACTTACTTGAGGTACACACACCACCAAGTGTATAAACAATACACAACTTACTTGTGGTACACACACCACCAGGTGTACAAACAATACACAACTTACTTGTGGTACACACACCACCAGGTGTACTATAAACAATACACAACTTACTTGAGGTACACACACCACCAGGTGTACTATAAACAATACACAACTTACCTGTGGTACACACACCACCAGGTGTACCATAAACAATACACAACTTACTTGAGGTACACACACCACCAGGTGTACTATAAACAATACACAACTTACTTGTGGTACACACACCATCAGGTATACTATAAACAATACACAACTTACCTGTGGTACACACACCACCAGGTATACTATAAACAATACACAACTTCCTTGTGGTACACACACCACCAGGTGTACAAACAATACACAACTTACCTGTGGTACACATACCACCAGGTGTACTATAAACAATACACAACTTACTTGAGGTACACACACCACCAGGTGTACCATAAATAATACACAACTAACTTGAGGTACACACACCACCAGGTGTACCATAAATAATACACAACTTACTTGAGGTACACACACCACCAGGTGTACTATAAACAATACACAACTTACTTGTGGTACACACACCACCAGGTGTACTGTAAACAAGAATACACAACTTACTTGAGGTACACACACCACCAGGTGTACCATAAATAATACACAACTTACTTGAGGTACACACACCACCAGGTGTACTATAAACAATACACAACTTACTTGTGGTACACACACCACCAGGTGTATAAACAATACACAACTTACCTGTGGTACACACACCACCAGGTGTACTATAAACAATACACAACTTACTTGAGGTACACACACCACCAGGTGTACTATAAACAATACACAACTTACTTGAGGTACACACACCACCAGGTGTATAAACAATACACAACTTACTTGAGGTACACACACCACCAGGTGTACTATAAACAATACACAACTTACTTGAGGTACACACACCACCAGGTGTACCATAAACAATACACAACTTACTTGAGGTACACACACCACCAGGTGTACCATAAACAATACACAACTTACTTGAGGTACACACACCACCAGGTGTACTATAAACAATATAAACAATACACAACTTACTTGAGGTACACACACCACCAGGTGTACCATAAACAATACACAACTTACTTGAGGTACACACACCACCAGGTGTATAAACAATACACAACTTACTTGAGGTACACACACCACCAGGTGTACTATAAACAATACACAACTTACTTGAGGAACACACACCATCAGGTGTACAAACAATATACAACTTACTTGAGGTACACACACCACCAGATGTATTGAAGCTATTACTATCAAAATAGCCATTGTTACAGCGACAAATATTTAAAGTACAGGAAGCTGTGGTGGTGTCCTCACATTCAGCAGCAGGTGCCCCGACCCCACAGGCTACAGAAAGGGCTGCCTCTGGAGATTTTCATTGCAGAAAATTGTAATTGTCATTTCTTTGAAATTGCACTAAAGAGTCATTGGTAAAATCTTCAAACTTTATAATCATGAAAAAGGTGATGATTTTTTCCCATTGTGTTATTTTATAATAATTCAGAATTCAATGAATTTTGAATAACAAGATAAATGAAATGTTATTTGTGCATGCATATATACAATGTATATGGCCATCAAGTTTGAACATGTGTTTTTTGAAGGATTTTTATTTTGAAAACAATATTGCATTTCTAAGAAGGAAAGTAAATTAAACAGGATACCATCAAAATTTTGATAATTCCTATCATTATTTTGATAATGCAGCTAATTGTATATTTTTGAGTAAGCCATAACTCACTCATTGCCACTGTTGAAGGAGAGTCGGATTCTATTTCCTGTGTAGATGTCCGACTTCCAGACTCAAACGTTTTCACATTAAATGTGTAGGTTTCACCACTGGTAAAACCAGAGATAGATGTAGATGACGCTGTATTCAAAACATCATATGACGTGCCAGATGAGGTAGACCGGGACCATATCACCTGGTATTTATTCACTTGACTCGTGTCTGTTGGTGGTGTCCAGGTAACATTGACGGTCTCTGTCCCTTGTTCTATAGTTACACTGGTCACCTTCAGATCTGACACTGTTAATAATATTTACATATAGTAACATCAGTGACCTTCAGATCTGACACTGTTAATAATATTTACTTAGTAACACCAGTGACCTTCAGATTTGACACTGTTAACAAATGTACATAATAACACCAGTGACCTTCAGATCTGACACTGTTAATAATATTTACTTAGTAACACCAGTGACCTTCAGATCTGACACTGTTAACAAATGTACATAGTAACACCAGTGACCTTCAGATCTGACACTGTTAATAATATTTACTTAGTAACACCAGTGACCTTCAGATCTGACACTGTTAATAATATTTACTTAGTAACACCAGTGACCTTCAGATTTGACACTGTTAACAAATGTACATAGTAACACCAGTGACCTTCAGATCTGACACTGTTAATAATATTTACTTAGTAACACCAGTGACCTTCAGATTTGACACTGTTAACAAATGTACATAGTAACACCAGTGACCTTCAGATCTGACACTGTTAATAATATTTACTTAGTAACACCAGTGACCTTCAGATCTGACACTGTTAACAAATGTACATAGTAACACCAGTGACCTTCAGATCTGACACTGTAAACAATATATGTACCAGTAACCTTCAGATCTGACACTGTAAACAATATGTACCAATGACCTTCATAGTTGACACAGTAAACAATGTGTACCAATGACCTTCATAGCTAACACTGTAAACAATATGTACCAATGACCTTCATAGTTGACACTGTAAACAATGTGTACCAATGACCTTCATAGTTGACACTGTAAACAATATGTACCAATGACCTTCATAGTTGACACTGTAAACAATATGTACCAATGACCTTCATAGTTGACACAGTAAACAATGTGTACCAGTAACCTTCAGATCTGACACTGTAAACAATATGTACCAATGACCTTCATAGTTGACACTGTTAACAATATGTACCAATGACCTTCATAGCTGACACTGTAAACAATGTGTACCAATGACCTTCATAGTTGACACTGTAAACAATGTGTACCAATGACCTTCATAGTTGACACTGTAAACAATGTGTACCAATGACCTTCATAGTTGACACTGTAAACAATATGTACCAATGACCTTCATAGTTGACACTGTAAACAATATATACAAATGACCTTCATAGTTGACACTGTAAACAATATGTACCAATGACCTTCATAGCTGACACTGTTAACAATATGTACCAATGACCTTCATAGTTGACACTGTAAACAATATATACAAATGACCTTCATAGTTGACACTGTAAACAATATGAACCAATGACCTTCAGAGCTGACAAGCATTTGTAATAACACCAATAACACCACTAAACATCAGAAATAACACACAAATTTCATGTAAAAAACATTTTGAACTAAAATTGCCCTTAAAATTTGACATTTCTAACCTGATAGTACAGCAATATCAATGATCTTCAGATAGAGCTGACCAGACACTCTAATTGTCAAAGTTCAACATAGGATGCAATATAATCTTTTTATCATCTATCACCTTCTGAGTTGTATAACATTTTATTAATGCCAATACAGGCAACCTTCTTAAGTTCTTATACAACAAAACTGTAATACAAATGACCATCAAATCTTACCATGGATACTATATTTATCCTCTGATTTTTGTTTTTGTTCATGAATAAGCCACACCTGAGTACAAGCCACAATGCTGATTTCCAAGAAAAAAAAGTGTGGCTTATACACTTTAAAATATGGAAAAGTTTTTTTTTTATAAATTCTAGGCCTTGTAAAATAAGTCAAGGTTATTTATTTAAACAGCTACAAGAAGCTTTCAAATGCAATGTGTGTTAATGCCCAATATCTAATTATTGCCTAATGGTGAATGAAAAACAGCTGTTTAAATATGTTAAAAGATTTGACCCATGTCACCATGAAAATCAGTTAGTAATTAATTGAGATATGAAATTGTTAAATCATTTAATGAGGACTTACTTGATGTACAGGTGCCACCTGGTGTATTATATCCATTACTGTCAAAATAGTCTGTCTTACACCTGCACACATTTCCTCCAGTACTTGTACACTCAGCATTGGTATCAGAACACTGGACCACACCAGTCAGGGCACTGTTACAGGAGACACTTAATGCAAGCTCTGAAATATAATATGTTTGTTACATAATCAACCCGACCACATCATGTTGTGGGTTACCTTTGTAAGCACAAAATGTTACTGCAAACTCTGAAACTAAAACAGTTCAGCTGTTAGTAACCTGTCACCCCGGCATTGGATCTGAACAGATCAGAAACATTAAGGTAACTCTGCTAATAAGTAAAACATATCAAACATCATAAACCTCCAACTCCTGTCAATGATGTTCAATGTAAGTTAAATAAAACATTTCATGTCATCTAGTTGTGGAGTATAGTACATTAATTGTACCATTAGTCTTCTCCAGTCAAACTTTTAATAGAAAATGGAGTATAGTACATTGTACCATTAGTCTAATGTACCACCTGCAATCAGGAGAGGACTAAGATAGGTCAATCCTTTAATAGATATATCAACATCTTTTTGTCAATAAAATATTTGGAAATTGAAACTTTGAAGTCTTCAGAGTTAAAATACTAACTGTTTACAGTCAGCTGTTAATAAAAGAAATGCTATTGAATATCAGTACCTGAAATGATTTGCAGTTGTAAAAACAGATCAATTTACAAAGGATCCATCCCGGAGGGATCTTTGCATAAACCAAACAATGTTTGTCAGTCAATGTAAAGAAGCTAGATCTTTTCTCTGCTTTCTTTTCCTTTCAAAATATTTAATACACATAGGGATCCAAAGTATAACAGCAACAGACTCCAATTTTTAAATCAAATATGATCACTGTCAGCCAATTCGCAATATGGCCACTGTTGTGTTTTTGGATTTGTTCTAAACTGAATATGCAGAATCAAGAAGACACTTCAGTTTTGACTTTCTGAAAGTGTCAAAATCCCAGAAATCTACCTGTGTGGGCTATTTCATTTGATATATGTCCATTCATAGAAACACTGGAGTCAAACAATAAATCAAATTGAATGTTTTGCCTACAGTCCGGTCGACTTCAACTTATCCGTGGGTTAATTGACCGATCGCCAGGTGTAATAGAGCCACGCCTCGTGCTCACAAACGCACGTGTTTCTATTCAATGTCGGAGCAAACATCGTAGCACACACAATACAAAATACAAAGTCACGTGCGGTTTGATTGACAGCTGGCGATCAATCAATTACTTTAAATTTAATTCAACACATATTCTATTCGTTGATTATTTACAGCATCTATGTAATTGTCACTTAAGGGTTAAGAACAGACTAGTTGTAGAGGAAAGCTGGAGTATCCAGACAAAAACCACATTATATGGTGTAGACTCGATCAGTACCTGTCAACATGCAGCCTAATAGTACATTAAGAGTTTCTTAGACAGAAATAAATAACGTTAATGGTAACATGTCAATCACTCCAATCAAAAACACATTGAACTTAGTTGTTAACAGCCAAACCCATTCAATGAATAGTTTTTGCTCAAATAACAAATTGTCAAACATTTTCCTCAATCAAAATTAGAATATATCTACAGTTTATCTTGTGTTTCAAAAACACCTAAAATCAGCGTAGGTTGTAGTCCATGATGTGTAAATTAATTGCTTTAATTTATTCTGTGAAGAGCATGCATGCATGACTGAACACTTATACAATGATAAATTGTATTCTATTTATTCTTGTTAACTGATCATTATTAACTAAAACAACATCCATGAAATTTTAACTACTTCATTCACTCACTTCCATCAGGTTATGTATACAACACATTCAATTATTTTTATAGTTCAGGTGTATTATGCATTTGTATCACTTGAAATATTTTCATCATTAATTCAAATTATGTCAAAATCACATGCAATATAATAATGAGGAGTATTTCTTTTAGTAAGTTGGTCAACAATGTTTATGTTTATTCAAGCATTAATGTTTCTATATAGTTAAGATCAAATTCTGTAAATGATATCATTTAATAATTCTGTTAGCAAGTTAGCCATTTCTATCAAAACTGTTTTAAGTGTATTTACCTATTGGAGGTGTTAATTTAATTAATTGACCAATAATGAATATGTTGTCAGTTATATAATATATCAACATTATGAGTATTCGTACCTATACACTAGCTGTTTACTTTTTGTACTGTTAGTAAAATGAGTTATCTATGTATAACATGAATTTTTTGAGAGTACATTTTTTTCCTGGTTTGGAGCTTTCAAAATATCATTTGGATGGAAACAATCACAATTGGCAAAAGGTATACAGTGTATTTTGATCAATGTTACAGTAGAAGATGAATCGCATTGTATTTATATCTGTGGTTCAAAAGCCACCACAAAAACAACCAAAGTTTCTACGCAATAAAAATTCTATGTTCAAACTACAGTAGATTTGTTCAGTTGATAACAAATAAAATGCATTATTTCAAAAATGAGAGGCCTCAGTATACATAAGTTGTATACAGTAGATTTGTTGGTAACAATATTTCATTAATAAAAGACCCAGTATACATATGTTGTACAAAGTTTTAATGATCAATTCCCCTGCGAATCGATCATGAATAATTCATGAACAGATTCATGAACATTTGATGAACTGTTCATAAAAGTTCATGAATTATTCATGAACATTAAATGGCCAAATGAAAATAGTAAACAATGCTTCATGAACTGTTCATGAACAAATTGATGACAGTTCATGAATAAGTGTTCATGAACAGTTCATGAACTACATCATAACCAGTTCATGAACTGCATCATAACCAGTTCAATACTGAATCCAAACTTGTAATGAATTACAACTGTTACAATCCTACTTTAATATTGAAAAAAAATATATATATAAAAATGTCTCCACTGACATGTTTATTTTTCAAGCATTGAATTTTCTTTTTAGGAGAAAATGGCAAACTTATAGTATAAATTATGAATTGATGTCATAATAACATACATTGCATACAATATATGAAATTATTGTTTAGTTTGGGTTTTTTTTAAAGAGAGTTGAAAACATTTCCTTTGATAGCATATATGTTGAATAAACCTGTCTATTGTAGTTCAGTGGTGAAGTTTACGCTGACAGTATATAAGTGCAAGGGCCCTTTGTGTCCAGCTGTTTCCCCTTCTCTGTACCCCTTCCCTATCCCCACTAAGTATGACCTTGAGGCCATGGTCCATCCTTAATCTCAGTGTGTAAATTCCTTACACATGTCTAAGCACAATATTATGTGCGCATACATTTCTGGCTACTAGCTTGTGAAAGGAAATGTCCTGACCCTTAAATGACTAGTTACATTTGATAGCTTCTGTATCCATAAAATGCTAATATTTATCATTAATTAAAGGACTAGCTACCATGTATATCAACTGATGCTGACTACCACCCAGTACATTGGAAGCATTTCCTGTCAAACAAATGGAGCCAGTAAATGGAAAGTTTCAATAGTTAAAATGTGACTTTTGAAAAACAGATTCTACATACATTTGTATATTAACCTTTAATATTTTAGATACCAATTATTTATACATTTCTTTATTGTTTCACACCTTTCAGGTTATGAAACTAGCTCGTGTACTTGTAGAAATCAAATCAGAGATCTCCATGTTATGTTGCACACACATGTACATGCAAACTCCAGCTCCTAAAGATATGCTATGCACATTAAATTGAAATCAAACAAACAATATAATTAGATATTTAACATACCTGTAAACTGTGTCATCAATCCATAATATGAACCTTTGGATTATAAGATATCCTAAGAATTGTTGCACATAGTTCATCTCTTTGTAAATGAATCCATCACTGTTTAAAATCTGGTGATGTCATGACCCTATATTCCAGCACCCAATCAAAAGCCAGATTGTTTGTCATGTGATCATGCAAGAGGCTTCTCTTTGATTTTATGAAAAATTAAATTTTTTGAGCTCCACATATTTTTGAAAAATAGAAAAAAAAAAATAAACCAAATTTAGAATTAAAAAATCAAGGCATGTTTTTAAAGCATAATTAATATATAACCATTAACTTCAATTTAGTTCATGAAAATATAATTTATGTTCATTAATAGTTCATGAATTAAAAAAAAAGTTCATGAACAATCTTCTGATGTTCATGAACAGTTCATGACAACCATATTTAGATATTATGTTCATGAACTATTCATGAATAGTTCATGAAACTTCATGGACACTTCATGAACCAATGTTCATGAACTGGTTCATGAACTTGATATGAAAAATTTAATGAACAATTCATGAACATTTACAGAAAGTTCATGAACATTCATGAACATTTCATGGTTCATGAAAGTTCATGAACATCAATTCGCAGGGGCTAAAAGCTGTAATGTGTTATCATGTTAATAAGACAACGGAGGCTTCTCCTTGTCAGTGATTCTTTATTTACCTTATGTGATCTTTAACTACAGCATCAGTTGTTTGTTAGTAAGCCTGATCACTATCTCCTGACTTACTTGTAGTACATGCCCCACCATTGCCTGGTGCTGAACCATCACTGTCATAGTAACCATTGTTACAGGTACACACATTATTGGTACACACAGAGTTGTCCTTACAGGCGTTTGTTGGTGATGATGGACATGATACTCCTGGATTTAGTCCTGATTTAATGGTTCAAACAATTAATTTGTTTTTTTGATGTGGTAAAAGGCAAATGAAGTATTAATGACTAAAACCATAATCTATGGTTATAGATGATATTAAATGATTGTGAAGGTGAAGTTAAGTTTTCACTTTTAAATATTGTGATCAATCAACACGCAACAAAGACAATCCTTACAGATTTGTTACAATATGATTTATACTTCACAGTAATTATTGCAATTAAGAACCAGCATGAAATTTGTGTTGTGTATATTTGTTGTTACTTACTTAATTGACAGGTAGCACCACTGTCATAGTAACCTGTGTTACAGGTACATATACCCCCACTACAGGTAGACAAGGCTGTACATTCATTGAGGACATTGTTACAGGGCTCTCCAGGTAGGATTTCTGATTATAAATGTATGATACAAAATAGCAAAACATAAAAATGTTGCCCTATGTATGTTATCCATTATTCACTCTCCCTCAAATGTAGGAGTTAAACTCCAATATTTCCCTTGGTTATCCCATGGTGACCAGAAAACAACTTTTTTGTCATATACTTAATAAATATGGTTATCTTACGATTGCTAGGGAAAAGATTTAACTGTGTCTTTTACTGGAGTAGGGAAAAGACAGCTTGTTCACGCTAGACAATGATGTCATCATTATACATGCAGCAGAACTTTGTCGAAGATGTCCTTAATTTTGTCACATTGCAGCATGTTTCTAAACAATTTAATTCACCATTTTTTATCAAAATATTGTATTGAAAATACAAAACCCAGGTCTGTCAGTGATGAACATTAGTGGTAACATGTCAATCACTCCAATCAAATACAAGTTTACATATCAACAAGAGGCCCAGAGGGCCTGTATATTGCTCACCTGGTTTGTAATGCCTAAGAATGTTCTGAATACAGGTTCATTGTTTCTTTTCTGAAGGAATTTGAATATTTACCCCTAATTCCCCTATCGAGCCCCACTCTTTCTGCTCCAAGGGGTCAAAGCCAAAATTTATACAAATTCTGTTAACCCCAAGGATGTTTCTGGGCCAAATTTGGTTAAAATCAAAGCAGAACTATATGGCTATTAGCGATTTATAGCATTTACCTCTAATTCCCCTATTAGGCCCGCCCCTCCTGCCCCCAGGGGATCAGAGCCAAAATTTATACAAGTTCTGTTCCCCTTCCCACTAAGATGTTTGTGGCCAAATTTGGTTACAATCCATGCAGAACTCTAGGACAAGTAGCGATTTATAGGATTTACCTCTACTTCCCCTATTGGGCCCCGCCCCTCCTGTCCCCAGGGGGTCAGAGCCAAAATTTATACAAGTTCTGTTCCCCTTCCGCCAAGGATGTTTCTAGCCAAATTTGGTTACAATCCATGCAGAACTCTAGGACAAGTAGCGATTTATAGGATTTACTTCTACTTCCCCTATTGGGCCCCGCCCCTCCTGTCCCCAGGGGGTCAGAGCCAAAATTTATACAAGTTCTGTTCCACTTCCGCCAAGGATGTTTCTGGCCAAATTTGGTTACAATCCATGCAGAACTCTAGGACAAGTAGCGATTTATAGGATTTACCTCTATTTCCCCTATTGGGCCCCGCCCCTCCTGCCCCCGTGGGGTCAGAGCCAAAATTTATACAAGTTTTGTTCCCCTTCCCCCAAGGATGTTTGTGGCCAAATTTGGTTACAATCCATGCAGAACTCTAGGACAAGTAGCGATTTATAGGATTTACCTCTATTTCCCCTATTGGGCCCCGCCCCTCCTGCCCCCGGGGGGTCAGAGCCAAAATTTATACAAGTTCTGTTCCCCTTCCCCCAAGGATGTTTGTGGCCAAATTTGGTTACAATCCATGCAGAACTCTATGACTAGTAGCGATTTAAAGGAAATGTTGATGGACGGACGGACGACGGACGGACGACGGACGCAGCGCCATGACATAAGCTCACCGGCCCTTCGGGCCAGGTGAGCTAAAAATACATTATTTAACGGTCAAACACATTCAATAATATATCTTTTGTTTCCAGAACAAACTGTTGAACATCTTACATGTATATTGTGTCTTGACCATCTGATTTAACAACAACTGAAATAAATATCTTTAACTACAGCATCAGTTGTTTGTTAGTAAGCCTGATCACTTATCTCCTGACTTACTTGGAGTACATATCCCGTTATTGGTTGACAAACCATCACTGTCATAGTAACCATTGTTACAGGTACACATACCACCAATACATATAGAGTTGACCTTACATGCGTTTGTTGGTGATACTGGACATGATACTCCTGGATTTAGTCCTGATTTGGAAGGATATGGTTCAAACAATCAATTATGTAGGTTTTTTGATGTGGTAAAAGGCAAATGAAGTATTAATGACTAAAACCATAATCTATGAATGATATGAAATGATTGTGAAGGTGAAGCTAAGCTTTTACTTTTAAACATTGGAATCAATCAACATGCAACAAAGACAATCCTTACAGATTTGTTACAATATGATTTATACTTCACAGTAATTATTGCAATAAAGAACCAGCATGAAATTTGTGTTGTGTATATTTGTTGTTACTTACTTAATTGACATGTATCACCACTGTCATAGTAACCTGTGTTACAGGTACATATACCCTCACTACAGGTAGACAAGGCTGTACATTCATTGGGGATGTCGTTACAGGGCTCTCCAGGTAGGATTTCTGATTTAAATGTATGATACAAAATATCAAAATATAAAAATGTTGCCCTATGTATGTTATCCATTATTCACTCTCCCTCAAATGTAGGAACTCAAATGTTTCCTTTGGTTATCCCATGGTGACCAGCAACAACTTTTTTCTGCCATACTTAATATGGTTATCTTACGAATGCTAGGGAAAAGATTTAACTGTGTCTTTTTACTAGAGTAGGGAAAAGACAGCTTGTACATGCTAGACAATGATGTCATCATTATACATGCAGCAGAACTTTGTCGAAGATGTCCTTAATTTTGTCACATTGCAGCATGTTTCTAAACAATTTAATTCACCATTTTTTATCAAAATATTGTATTGAAAATACAAAACCCAGGTCTGTCAGTGATGAACATTAGTGGTAACATGTCAATCACTCCAATCAAATACAAGAGTCCATATCAAAAATACATTATAACAGTCAAACATGTTCAATAATATATCCTTTGTTTCAATATCAAACTGTTTAAACATCTTACTCAATCAAAAAATTAAAGAATTACACGTATATTGTGTCTTGACGATCTGATTTAACAACAACTGAAATGTAATTAAATTTACTCTGCATGGTGTAGAGCATTCATATTTTATTATACTTGCGTTTTGTGTTAAGTTAAAACATATCATTTTTGTTATATATGGCCTATAAAATAAGTTATCCAAACTTTAAAATTAATCATTCAAAAATATGATTTTTAATTAGGGCATGCAGTTTTTTGTAAATTACAACCACCTTTTAATAATTCAAATCATTGTTTCTGTTAGCAAGTTAGTCACTTCTATCAAACTATTTTAAGTGTATTTACAAAGTTTTGGTGTTAATTGACTAAGGAAAGTTTTCCAGCTAATGTACATAAAATACAATGTATACACATTACTATGAGAATAATCATACTTATTTTTGTACTGTTAGTAGTAAAGTTATTTAGTTATCTAGACATGTATATTCAAGAATATCTAGATATAAAAAAATCAGACTACATGTAGTATAACAAATAAAATATTATCTAAAATCATAAGTTGCTATACAGTAGATTTGTTGGCATTAATGTCTGTACAAAGTTTTAAATGATCAATTCTATAGATCATGAATACAAACAGAATGAACATTTGAATGAACTGTTCATAAAAGTTCATGAATTATTCATGAACATTAAATGGCCAAATGAAAATAGTAAACAATGCTTCATGAACTGTTCATGAACAAATTGATGACAGTTCATGAATAAGTGTTCATGAACAGTTCATGAACTACATCATAACCAGTTCATGAACTGCATCATAACCAGTTCAATACTGAATCCAAACTTGTAATGAATTACAACTGTTACAATCCTACTTTAATATTGAAAAAAAATATATATATAAAAATGTCTCCACTGACATGTTTATTTTTCAAGCATTGAATTTTCTTTTTAGGAGAAAATGGCAAACTTATAGTATAAATTATGAATTGATGTCATAATAACATACATTGCATACAATATATGAAATTATTGTTTAGTTTGGGGTTTTTTTAAAGAGAGTTGAAAACATTTCCTTTGATAGCATATATGTTGAATAAACCTGTCTATTGTAGTTCAGTGGTGAAGTTTACGCTGACAGTATATAAGTGCAAGGGCCCTTTGTGTCCAGCTGTTTCCCCTTCTCTGTACCCCTTCCCTATCCCCACTAAGTATGACCTTGAGGCCATGGTCCATCCTTAATCTCAGTGTGTAAATTCCTTACACATGTCTAAGCACAATATTATGTGCGCATACATTTCTGGCTACTAGCTTGTGAAAGGAAATGTCCTGACCCTTAAATGACTAGTTACATTTGATAGCTTCTGTATCCATAAAATGCTAATATTTATCATTAATTAAAGGACTAGCTACCATGTATATCAACTGATGCTGACTACCACCCAGTACATTGGAAGCATTTCCTGTCAAACAAATGGAGCCAGTAAATGGAAAGTTTCAATAGTTAAAATGTGACTTTTGAAAAAACAGATTCTACATACATTTGTATATTAACCTTTAATATTTTAGATACCAATTATTTATACATTTCTTTATTGTTTCACACCTTTCAGGTTATGAAACTAGCTCGTGTACTTGTAGAAATCAAATCAGAGATCTCCATGTTATGTTGCACACACATGTACATGCAAACTCCAGCTCCTAAAGATATGCTATGCACATTAAATTGAAATCAAAACAAACAATATAATTAGATATTTAACATACCTGTAAACTGTGTCATCAATCCATAATATGAACCTTTGGATTATAAGATATCCTAAGAATTGTTGCACATAGTTCATCTCTTTGTAAATGAATCCATCACTGTTTAAAATCTGGTGATGTCATGACCCTATATTCCAGCACCCAATCAAAAGCCAGATTGTTTGTCATGTGATCATGCAAGAGGCTTCTCTTTGATTTTATGAAAAATTAAATTTTTTGAGCTCCACATATTTTTGAAAAATAGAAAAAAAAAAAATAAACCAAATTTAGAATTAAAAAATCAAGGCATGTTTTTAAAGCATAATTAATATATAACCATTAACTTCAATTTAGTTCATGAAAATATAATTTATGTTCATTAATAGTTCATGAATTAAAAAAAAAGTTCATGAACAATCTTCTGATGTTCATGAACAGTTCATGACAACCATATTTAGATATTATGTTCATGAACTATTCATGAATAGTTCATGAAACTTCATGGACACTTCATGAACCAATGTTCATGAACTGGTTCATGAACTTGATATGAAAAATTTAATGAACAATTCATGAACATTTACAGAAAGTTCATGAACATTCATGAACATTTCATGGTTCATGAAAGTTCATGAACATCAATTCGCAGGGGCTAAAAGCTGTAATGTGTTATCATGTTAATAAGACAACGGAGGCTTCTCCTTGTCAGTGATTCTTTATTTACCTTATGTGATCTTTAACTACAGCATCAGTTGTTTGTTAGTAAGCCTGATCACTATCTCCTGACTTACTTGTAGTACATGCCCCACCATTGCCTGGTGCTGAACCATCACTGTCATAGTAACCATTGTTACAGGTACACACATTATTGGTACACACAGAGTTGTCCTTACAGGCGTTTGTTGGTGATGATGGACATGATACTCCTGGATTTAGTCCTGATTTAATGGTTCAAACAATTAATTTGTTTTTTTGATGTGGTAAAAGGCAAATGAAGTATTAATGACTAAAACCATAATCTATGGTTATAGATGATATTAAATGATTGTGAAGGTGAAGTTAAGTTTTCACTTTTAAATATTGTGATCAATCAACACGCAACAAAGACAATCCTTACAGATTTGTTACAATATGATTTATACTTCACAGTAATTATTGCAATTAAGAACCAGCATGAAATTTGTGTTGTGTATATTTGTTGTTACTTACTTAATTGACAGGTAGCACCACTGTCATAGTAACCTGTGTTACAGGTACATATACCCCCACTACAGGTAGACAAGGCTGTACATTCATTGAGGATGTTGTTACAGGACTCTCCAGGTAGGATTTCTGATTATAAAATATATGATACAAAATATCAAAACCTAAAAATGTTGCCCTATGTATGTTATCCATTATTCACTTTCCCTCAAATGTAGGAATTAAACTCCAATATTTCCCTTGGTTATCCCATGGTGACCAGAAACAACTGTTTTTGTCATATACTTAATAAATATGGTTATCTTACGATTGCTAGGGAAAAGATTTAACTGTGTCTTTTACTGGAGTAGGGAAAAGACAGCTTGTTCACGCTAGACAATGATGTCATCATTATACATGCAGCAGAACTTTGTCGAAGATGTCCTTAATTTTGTCACATTGCAGCATGTTTCTAAACAATTTAATTCACCATTTTTTATCAAAATATTGTATTGAAAATACAAAACCCAGGTCTGTCAGTGATGAACATTAGTGGTAACATGTCAATCACTCCAATCAAATACAAGTTTACATATCAACAAGAGGCCCAGAGGGCCTGTATATTGCTCACCTGGTTTGTAATGCCTAAGAATGTTCTGAATACAGGTTCATTGTTTCTTTTCTGAAGGAATTTGAATATTTACCCCTAATTCCCCTATCGAGCCCCACTCTTTCTGCTCCAAGGGGTCAAAGCCAAAATTTATACAAATTCTGTTAACCCCAAGGATGTTTCTGGGCCAAATTTGGTTAAAATCAAAGCCAGAACTATATGGCTATTAGCGATTTATAGCATTTACCTCTAATTCCCCTATTAGGCCCGCCCCTCCTGCCCCCAGGGGATCAGAGCCAAAATTTATACAAGTTCTGTTCCCCTTCCCACTAAGATGTTTGTGGCCAAATTTGGTTACAATCCATGCAGAACTCTAGGACAAGTAGCGATTTATAGGATTTACCTCTACTTCCCCTATTGGGCCCCGCCCCTCCTGTCCCCAGGGGGTCAGAGCCAAAATTTATACAAGTTCTGTTCCCCTTCCGCCAAGGATGTTTCTAGCCAAATTTGGTTACAATCCATGCAGAACTCTAGGACAAGTAGCGATTTATAGGATTTACTTCTACTTCCCCTATTGGGCCCCGCCCCTCCTGTCCCCAGGGGGTCAGAGCCAAAATTTATACAAGTTCTGTTCCACTTCCGCCAAGGATGTTTCTGGCCAAATTTGGTTACAATCCATGCAGAACTCTAGGACAAGTAGCGATTTATAGGATTTACCTCTATTTCCCCTATTGGGCCCCGCCCCTCCTGCCCCCGTGGGGTCAGAGCCAAAATTTATACAAGTTTTGTTCCCCTTCCCCCAAGGATGTTTGTGGCCAAATTTGGTTACAATCCATGCAGAACTCTAGGACAAGTAGCGATTTATAGGATTTACCTCTATTTCCCCTATTGGGCCCCGCCCCTCCTGCCCCCGGGGGGTCAGAGCCAAAATTTATACAAGTTCTGTTCCCCTTCCCCCAAGGATGTTTGTGGCCAAATTTGGTTACAATCCATGCAGAACTCTATGACTAGTAGCGATTTAAAGGAAATGTTGATGGAGACGGACGACGGACGGACGACGGACGCAGCGCCATGACATAAGCTCACCGGCCCTTCGGGCCAGGTGAGCTAAAAAATACATTATTTAACGGTCAAACACATTCAATAATATATCTTTTTGTTTCCAGAACAAACTGTTGAACATCTTACATGTATATTGTGTCTTGACCATCTGATTTAACAACAACTGAAATAAATATCTTTAACTACAGCATCAGTTGTTTGTTAGTAAGCCTGATCACTTATCTCCTGACTTACTTGGAGTACATATCCCGTTATTGGTTGACAAACCATCACTGTCATAGTAACCATTGTTACAGGTACACATACCACCAATACATATAGAGTTGACCTTACATGCGTTTGTTGGTGATACTGGACATGATACTCCTGGATTTAGTCCTGATTTGGAAGGATATGGTTCAAACAATCAATTATGTAGGTTTTTTTGATGTGGTAAAAGGCAAATGAAGTATTAATGACTAAAACCATAATCTATGAATGATATGAAATGATTGTGAAGGTGAAGCTAAGCTTTTACTTTTAAACATTGGAATCAATCAACATGCAACAAAGACAATCCTTACAGATTTGTTACAATATGATTTATACTTCACAGTAATTATTGCAATAAAGAACCAGCATGAAATTTGTGTTGTGTATATTTGTTGTTACTTACTTAATTGACATGTATCACCACTGTCATAGTAACCTGTGTTACAGGTACATATACCCTCACTACAGGTAGACAAGGCTGTACATTCATTGGGGATGTCGTTACAGGGCTCTCCAGGTAGGATTTCTGATTTAAATGTATGATACAAAATATCAAAATATAAAAATGTTGCCCTATGTATGTTATCCATTATTCACTCTCCCTCAAATGTAGGAACTCAAATGTTTCCTTTGGTTATCCCATGGTGACCAGCAACAACTTTTTTCTGCCATACTTAATATGGTTATCTTACGAATGCTAGGGAAAAGATTTAACTGTGTCTTTTTACTAGAGTAGGGAAAAGACAGCTTGTACATGCTAGACAATGATGTCATCATTATACATGCAGCAGAACTTTGTCGAAGATGTCCTTAATTTTGTCACATTGCAGCATGTTTCTAAACAATTTAATTCACCATTTTTTATCAAAATATTGTATTGAAAATACAAAACCCAGGTCTGTCAGTGATGAACATTAGTGGTAACATGTCAATCACTCCAATCAAATACAAGAGTCCATATCAAAAAATACATTATAACAGTCAAACATGTTCAATAATATATCCTTTGTTTCAATATCAAACTGTTTAACATCTTACTCAATCAAAAAATTAAAAAATTACACGTATATTGTGTCTTGACGATCTGATTTAACAACAACTGAAATGTAATTAAATTTACTCTGCATGTGTAGAGCATTCATATTTTATACTTGCGTTTGTGTTAAGTTAAAACATATCATTTTTGTTATATATGGCCTATAAATAAGGTTATCCAAACTTTAAAATTAATCATTCAAAAATATGATTTTTAATTAGGGCATGCAGTTTTTTGTAAATTACAACCACCTTTTAATAATTCAAATCATTGTTTCTGTTAGCAAGTTAGTCACTTCTATCAAACTATTTTAAGTGTATTTACAAAGTTTTGGTGTTAATTGACTAAGGAAAGTTTTCCAGCTAATGTACATAAAATACAATGTATACACATTACTATGAGAATAATCATACTTATTTTTGTACTGTTAGTAAAGTTATTTAGTTATCTAATATTCAAGAATATCTAGAATCAGACATGTAGTATCTATATATATCTAAAATCTGCTACATGTCTGATTCTATAGATATAAATAAAAATTCTATGTTCAAACTACAGTAGATTTGTTCAGTTGATAACAAATAAAATGCATTATTTCAAAAATGAGAGGCCTCAGTATACATAAGTTGTATACAGTAGATTTGTTGGTAACAATATTTCATTAATAAAAGACCCAGTATACATATGTTGTACAAAGTTTTAATGATCAATTCCCCTGCGAATCGATCATGAATAATTCATGAACAGATTCATGAACATTTGATGAACTGTTCATAAAAGTTCATGAATTATTCATGAACATTAAATGGCCAAATGAAAATAGTAAACAATGCTTCATGAACTGTTCATGAACAAATTGATGACAGTTCATGAATAAGTGTTCATGAACAGTTCATGAACTACATCATAACCAGTTCATGAACTGCATCATAACCAGTTCAATACTGAATCCAAACTTGTAATGAATTACAACTGTTACAATCCTACTTTAATATTGAAAAAAAATATATATATAAAAATGTCTCCACTGACATGTTTATTTTTCAAGCATTGAATTTTCTTTTTAGGAGAAAATGGCAAACTTATAGTATAAATTATGAATTGATGTCATAATAACATACATTGCATACAATATATGAAATTATTGTTTAGTTTGGGGTTTTTTTTAAAGAGAGTTGAAAACATTTCCTTTGATAGCATATATGTTGAATAAACCTGTCTATTGTAGTTCAGTGGTGAAGTTTACGCTGACAGTAATAAGTGCAAGGGCCCTTTGTGTCCAGCTGTTTCCCCTTCTCTGTACCCCTTCCCTATCCCCACTAAGTATGACCTTGAGGCCATGGTCCATCCTTAATCTCAGTGTGTAAATTCCTTACACATGTCTAAGCACAATATTATGTGCGCATACATTTCTGGCTACTAGCTTGTGAAAGGAAATGTCCTGACCCTTAAATGACTAGTTTACATTTGATAGCTTCTGTATCCATAAAATGCTAATATTTATCATTAATTAAAGGACTAGCTACCATGTATATCAACTGATGCTGACTACCACCCAGTACATTGGAAGCATTTCCTGTCAAACAAATGGAGCCAGTAAATGGAAAGTTTCAATAGTTTTAAAATGTGACTTTTGAAAAAAAACAGATTCTACATACATTTGTATATTAACCTTTAATATTTTAGATACCAATTATTTATACATTTCTTTATTGTTTCACACCTTTCAGGTTATGAAACTAGCTCGTGTACTTGTAGAAATCAAATCAGAGATCTCCATGTTATGTTGCACACACATGTACATGCAAACTCCAGCTCCTAAAGATATGCTATGCACATTAAATTGAAATCAAACAAACAATATAATTAGATATTTAACATACCTGTAAACTGTGTCATCAATCCATAATATGAACCTTTGGATTATAAGATATCCTAAGAATTGTTGCACATAGTTCATCTCTTTGTAAATGAATCCATCACTGTTTAAAATCTGGTGATGTCATGACCCTATATTCCAGCACCCAATCAAAAGCCAGATTGTTTGTCATGTGATCATGCATGAGGCTTCTCTTTGATTTTATGGGAAAAAAAAATTTTTTGAGCTCCACATATTTTTGAAAAATAGAAAAAAAAAAATAAACCAAATTTAGAATTAAAAAATCAAGGCATGTTTTTAAAGCATAATTAATATATAACCATTAACTTCAATTTAGTTCATGAAAATATAATTTATGTTCATTAATAGTTCATGAATTAAAAAAAAAGTTCATGAACAATCTTCTGATGTTCATGAACAGTTCATGACAACCATATTTAGATATTATGTTCATGAACTATTCATGAATAGTTCATGAAACTTCATGGACACTTCATGAACCAATGTTCATGAACTGGTTCATGAACTTGATATGAAAAATTTAATGAACAATTCATGAACATTTACAGAAAGTTCATGAACATTCATGAACATTTCATGGTTCATGAAAGTTCATGAACATCAATTCGCAGGGGCTAAAAGCTGTAATGTGTTATCATGTTAATAAGACAACGGAGGCTTCTCCTTGTCAGTGATTCTTTATTTACCTTATGTGATCTTTAACTACAGCATCAGTTGTTTGTTAGTAAGCCTGATCACTATCTCCTGACTTACTTGTAGTACATGCCCCACCATTGCCTGGTGGCTGAACCATCACTGTCATAGTAACCATTGTTACAGGTACACACATTATTGGTACACACAGAGTTGTCCTTACAGGCGTTTGTTGGTGATGATGGACATGATACTCCTGGATTTAGTCCTGATTTAATGGTTCAAACAATTAATTTGTTTTTTTGATGTGGTAAAAGGCAAATGAAGTATTAATGACTAAAACCATAATCTATGGTTATAGATGATATTAAATGATTGTGAAGGTGAAGTTAAGTTTTCACTTTTAAATATTGTGATCAATCAACACGCAACAAAGACAATCCTTACAGATTTGTTACAATATGATTTATACTTCACAGTAATTATTGCAATTAAGAACCAGCATGAAATTTGTGTTGTGTATATTTGTTGTTACTTACTTAATTGACAGGTAGCACCACTGTCATAGTAACCTGTGTTACAGGTACATATACCCCCACTACAGGTAGACAAGGCTGTACATTCATTGAGGACATTGTTACAGGGCTCTCCAGGTAGGATTTCTGATTTAAATGTATGATACAAAATAGCAAAACATAAAAATGTTGCCCTATGTATGTTATCCATTATTCACTCTCCCTCAAATGTAGGAGTTAAACTCCAATATTTCCCTTGGTTATCCCATGGTGACCAGAAACAACTTTTTTGTCATATACTTAATAAATATGGTTATCTTACGATTGCTAGGGAAAAGATTTAACTGTGTCTTTTACTGGAGTAGGGAAAAGACAGCTTGTTCACGCTAGACAATGATGTCATCATTATACATGCAGCAGAACTTTGTCGAAGATGTCCTTAATTTTGTCACATTGCAGCATGTTTCTAAACAATTTAATTCACCATTTTTTATCAAAATATTGTATTGAAAATACAAAACCCAGGTCTGTCAGTGATGAACATTAGTGGTAACATGTCAATCACTCCAATCAAATACAAGTTTACATATCAACAAGAGGCCCAGAGGGCCTGTATATTGCTCACCTGGTTTGTAATGCCTAAGAATGTTCTGAATACAGGTTCATTGTTTCTTTTCTGAAGGAATTTGAATATTTACCCCTAATTCCCCTATCGAGCCCCACTCTTTCTGCTCCAAGGGGTCAAAGCCAAAATTTATACAAATTCTGTTAACCCCAAGGATGTTTCTGGGCCAAATTTGGTTAAAATCAAAGCAGAACTATATGGCTATTAGCGATTTATAGCATTTACCTCTAATTCCCCTATTAGGCCCGCCCCTCCTGCCCCCAGGGGATCAGAGCCAAAATTTATACAAGTTCTGTTCCCCTTCCCACTAAGATGTTTGTGGCCAAATTTGGTTACAATCCATGCAGAACTCTAGGACAAGTAGCGATTTATAGGATTTACCTCTACTTCCCCTATTGGGCCCCGCCCCTCCTGTCCCCAGGGGGTCAGAGCCAAAATTTATACAAGTTCTGTTCCCCTTCCGCCAAGGATGTTTCTAGCCAAATTTGGTTACAATCCATGCAGAACTCTAGGACAAGTAGCGATTTATAGGATTTACTTCTACTTCCCCTATTGGGCCCCGCCCCTCCTGTCCCCAGGGGGTCAGAGCCAAAATTTATACAAGTTCTGTTCCACTTCCGCCAAGGATGTTTCTGGCCAAATTTGGTTACAATCCATGCAGAACTCTAGGACAAGTAGCGATTTATAGGATTTACCTCTATTTCCCCTATTGGGCCCCGCCCCTCCTGCCCCCGTGGGGTCAGAGCCAAAATTTATACAAGTTTTGTTCCCCTTCCCCCAAGGATGTTTGTGGCCAAATTTGGTTACAATCCATGCAGAACTCTAGGACAAGTAGCGATTTATAGGATTTACCTCTATTTCCCCTATTGGGCCCCGCCCCTCCTGCCCCCGGGGGGTCAGAGCCAAAATTTATACAAGTTCTGTTCCCCTTCCCCCAAGGATGTTTGTGGCCAAATTTGGTTACAATCCATGCAGAACTCTATGACTAGTAGCGATTTAAAGGAAATGTTGATGGACGGACGACGGACGGACGACGGACGCAGCGCCATGACATAAGCTCACCGGCCCTTCGGGCCAGGTGAGCTAAAAATACATTATTTAACGGTCAAACACATTCAATAATATATCTTTTGTTTCCAGAACAAACTGTTGAACATCTTACATGTATATTGTGTCTTGACCATCTGATTTAACAACAACTGAAATAAATATCTTTAACTACAGCATCAGTTGTTTGTTAGTAAGCCTGATCACTTATCTCCTGACTTACTTGGAGTACATATCCCGTTATTGGTTGACAAACCATCACTGTCATAGTAACCATTGTTACAGGTACACATACCACCAATACATATAGAGTTGACCTTACATGCGTTTGTTGGTGATACTGGACATGATACTCCTGGATTTAGTCCTGATTTGGAAGGATATGGTTCAAACAATCAATTATGTAGGTTTTTTGATGTGGTAAAAGGCAAATGAAGTATTAATGACTAAAACCATAATCTATGAATGATATGAAATGATTGTGAAGGTGAAGCTAAGCTTTTACTTTTAAACATTGGAATCAATCAACATGCAACAAAGACAATCCTTACAGATTTGTTACAATATGATTTATACTTCACAGTAATTATTGCAATAAAGAACCAGCATGAAATTTGTGTTGTGTATATTTGTTGTTACTTACTTAATTGACATGTATCACCACTGTCATAGTAACCTGTGTTACAGGTACATATACCCTCACTACAGGTAGACAAGGCTGTACATTCATTGGGGATGTCGTTACAGGGCTCTCCAGGTAGGATTTCTGATTTAAATGTATGATACAAAATATCAAAATATAAAAATGTTGCCCTATGTATGTTATCCATTATTCACTCTCCCTCAAATGTAGGAACTCAAATGTTTCCTTTGGTTATCCCATGGTGACCAGCAACAACTTTTTTCTGCCATACTTAATATGGTTATCTTACGAATGCTAGGGAAAAGATTTAACTGTGTCTTTTTACTAGAGTAGGGAAAAGACAGCTTGTACATGCTAGACAATGATGTCATCATTATACATGCAGCAGAACTTTGTCGAAGATGTCCTTAATTTTGTCACATTGCAGCATGTTTCTAAACAATTTAATTCACCATTTTTTATCAAAATATTGTATTGAAAATACAAAACCCAGGTCTGTCAGTGATGAACATTAGTGGTAACATGTCAATCACTCCAATCAAATACAAGAGTCCATATCAAAAATACATTATAACAGTCAAACATGTTCAATAATATATCCTTTGTTTCAATATCAAACTGTTTAACATCTTACTCAATCAAAAAATTAAAGAATTACACGTATATTGTGTCTTGACGATCTGATTTAACAACAACTGAAATGTAATTAAATTTACTCTGCATGTGTAGAGCATTCATATTTTATACTTGCGTTTGTGTTAAGTTAAAACATATCATTTTTGTTATATATGGCCTATAAATAAGGTTATCCAAACTTTAAAATTAATCATTCAAAAATATGATTTTTAATTAGGGCATGCAGTTTTTTGTAAATTACAACCACCTTTTAATAATTCAAATCATTGTTTCTGTTAGCAAGTTAGTCACTTCTATCAAACTATTTTAAGTGTATTTACAAAGTTTTGGTGTTAATTGACTAAGGAAAGTTTTCCAGCTAATGTACATAAAATACAATGTATACACATTACTATGAGAATAATCATACTTATTTTTGTACTGTTAGTAAAGTTATTTAGTTATCTAATATTCAAGAATATCTAGAATCAGACATGTAGTATCTATATATATCTAAAATCTGCTACATGTCTGATTCTATAGATACAAAAAATAATCAACTGCAGCCAAATTTTAGGGATATTTTCAATATTCCAGAGAATGGTACTGGCCAGTCTGATATAAAAATTATTTTGTGGTTTTGATTTTGTATAGAACCAGTTATAGCTGGCCATTGGGACAATGTGTTTCAATAAATAAATGTACAAGACAAATTACATTGTACATGTATATATTTATATCTGTGGTTCCACAGCATGTTTTTCAGAACAAAATTCCATGTTAAAACAGTAGACTTGTTGGTAACAATATGAAATATTTCATTAATAAAAGACCCAAGGATACATATGTTGTACAGCATTTTAGTGATTAACAAGAGATCCCAGAGGGATCTTGGCGCCCACCAAAGATTGATCTATGTCTGACAAATGAAAGAGGGATCTTTTCTCTGCTTTTCAAACTTACACTTCTTTTTTCTGCTTTTCAAACTCCAAGATGGTGGTCGCAAAATGCAATAGGCAGAACTAGTGTCCTAGAGGAACCTACATATGATATTTGAGAACAATCCCTTCAATACTTTCTGAGAAATAGCGGTAACAAACTTTAACTATCAAAATCCAAGATGGCCACCGGTCGGCCATCTTGTTGACCGATCAGTCCCAAAATGCAATATGCACAACTGGGGTCCTAGGGGAACCTACATATGAAATTTGAGAAAGATCCCTTCAGTGCTTTCTGAGAAATAGCGGTAACAAACTTTAACTATCAAAATCCAAGATGGCTACCTGGCGGCCATCTTGTTGACCGATCAGTCCCAAAATGCAATATGCACAACTAGGGTCCTAGGGGAACCTACATATGATATTTGAGAAAGATCCCTTCAGTGCTTTCTGAGAAATAGCGGTAACAAACTTTAACTATCAAAATCCAAGATGGCTACCTGGCGGCCATCTTGTTGACTGATCAGTCCCAAAATGCAATATGCACTACTAGGGTCCTAGGGAAACCTACATATGAAATTTGAGAACAATCCCTTCAATACTTTCTGAGAAATAGCCGTAACAAACTTTAACTATCAAAATCCAAGATGGCTGCTGGTCGGCCATCTTGTTGACCGATCAGTCCCAAAATGTAATATGCAGAACTAGGGTCCTAGAGGAACCTACATATGAAATTTGAGAACAATCCCTTCAATACTTTCTGAGAAATAGCGGTAACAAACTTTAACTATCAAAATCCAAGATGGCCACCGGTCGGCCATCTTGTTGACCGATCAGTCCCAAAATGCAATATGCACAACTGGGGTCCTAGGGGAACCTACATATGAAATTTGAGAAAGATCCCTTAAGTGCTTTCTGAGAAATAGCGGTAACAAACTTTAACTATCAAAATCCAAGATGGCGGCTGGTCGGCCATCTTGTTGACCGATCAGTCCCAAAATGCAATATGCACAACTAGGGTCCTAGGGGAACCTACATATGAAATTTGAGAAAGATCCCTTCAGTGCTTTCTGAGAAATAGCGGTAACAAACTTTAACTATCAAAATCCAAGATGGCTACCTGGCGGCCATCTTGTTGACCGATCAGTCCCAAAATGCAATATGCACTACTAGGGTCCTAGGGGAACCTACATATGAAATTTGAGAAAGATCCCTTCAGTACTTTCTGAGAAATAGCGGTAACAAACTTTAACTATCAAAATCCAAGATGGCGGCCTGGCGGCCATCTTGTTGACCGATCAGTCCCAAAATACAATATGCACAACTAGGGTCCTAGGGGAAAATACATATGAAATTTGAGAAAGATCCCTTCAGTACTTTTAGAGAAATAGCGGTAACAAGAATTGTTAACGGACGGACGGACGGACGGGCGACGGACCACGGACGAAAGGCGATTTGAATAGCCCACCATCTGATGATGGTGGGCTAATAAAAAGCTTGTGTCGTCGTTTTTATCTGGTAAGGGAGGCTTCTCCTTGTCAGTGAATCTTTATTTGTTCTATGTGATCTAACTACAGCATCAGTTGTTTGTTAGTAAGCCTGATCACTATCTCCTGACTTACTTGGAGTACATATCCCGTTATTGGCTGACGGACCATCATTGTCATAGTAACCATTGTCACAGCTGCACACATTATTGGTACACATAGAGTTGTCTTTACATGCATCCCCAGGTAATGCTGCACATGATACTCCGGGATTTAGTCCTGATTTGGAAGGATTTTGTAAAAACAATAAATTTGGTTTTTGATGTGGTATTAAAGATAGATAGATAAATGAGCTATTGCTATTTATGATTAAAACCACAGTCTGGCTTAATCGAATGATATTAAATGATTGTTATTTTTTACTTACGAATATTATGATCAATCAACATGCTACAAAGTCTTTAAGATTTGTTTTCATTATCATAAAATATTTTACTTAATAGTTTCACCTTTATACAAAATATCAAAACATAAACATGTTCCCTATGCATGTTATCCATTATTCACTCTCCCTCAAATGTCGGAGTTAACTCCAATGTTTCACCTGGTTATCTCATGGTTACCAGAAACCACTTTTTCTGTCATATTCTTAATTAATATGGTTATCTAACGAATGCTATAGAAAAAATTTAATCATCTTTTACTGGAGTAGGGAAAAAACAGCTTGTAGACGCTAGACAATGATGTCATCATTATACATGCAGCAAACATTGTCGAAGATGTCCTTAAAGGGACAATTCACTCACGCTAATTCTTTTACATAACCAAGAAGCAAAATATGGCATAAATGTATTGTTCTACATTTCTTATGAAACATATAACAAAAGATATTGACAAATTCCACGTCATTGTTTAGTATTTTAATTGATACCGTTGTAATTACAAATCGTTGATCAATACGATTAAGCAGGTACAATATGTACGCTGTACCAATATCCGAGCCAAGGTCACGCACGTTAAACAAATGAACTACATAACCACTGTGGAGGTGATATAATGATTTTTTAGGCAAGACAATTCACCTAATAAGGTAAACACACTTCTGTCAGAGCGATTTGAGCTGTTCTAGACAAAAGTAGCATTACTCTACGAGCAAGGGACTGGGTTCGGCATACAAGATATTCGACCACAATGTGTAATGGCGGACAGCGAGTGAGTTTGAATATTTCACACGCATTTCACCACCATGGGATTTCTGACATATCACAGTAAAACCGACTGATCTAATTTGCATTAGAACTGGGGGTTTTCCGATATATATACAAATTTTAATGTTCTCGTAGAATGAATTGTCCCTTTAATTCTGTCACATTGCAGCATGTTTCTAAACAATTGAATTCACTAATTTTTATTGTATATTTGTTGTTACTTACTTAATTGACATGTATCACCACTGTCATAGTAACCTGTGTTACAGGTACATATACCCTCACTACAGGTAGACAAGGCTGTACATTCATTGGGGATGTCGTTACAGGGCTCTCCAGGTAGGATTTCTGATTTAAATGTATGATACAAAATATCAAAATATAAAAATGTTGCCCTATGTATGTTATCCATTATTCACTCTCCCTCAAATGTAGGAACTCAAATGTTTCCTTTGGTTATCCCATGATGACCAGCAACAACTTTTTTCTGCCATACTTAATATGGTTATCTTACGAATGCTAGGGAAAAGATTTAACTGTGTCTTTTTACTAGAGTAGGGAAAAGACAGCTTGTACATGCTAGACAATGATGTCATCATTATACATGCAGCAAACATTATCGAAGATGTCATTATCACATTGCAGCATATTTTCAAACAATCTAATTCACCATTTTTTATCAAAATATTGTATTGAAAATATAAAAAAACATGTATGTCAGTGATGAACATTAGTGGTAACATGTCAATCACTCCAATCAAATACAAGTGTACATATCAAAAATACATTATTACAGTCAAACATGTTCAATAAAATTACTTTTGTTTCCATATCAAACTGTTTAACATCTTACTCAATCAAAAATTTAAAAGAATTTCATGTATATTGTGTCTTGACTATTTGATTTTACAACACCTGAAATAAAAACATAGCTGCAGCCATTGATATGTATAATTCAATAGTGTATTAATGTTGACTTGATTTGATCTGGAATTGGTGAGGTCATCATGGATATGTGAGACAGTTACGCGTGAAAAGGTGATGTGAAACGCGTGAAAAGGTGATGTAATTAGACAATATGTCGCATATTATACAAGGTTTATGTTGAAAAGGCAGCTTTATGTAATTGTTAGTTGGATGAACAATCTAGTTTTGATAATAACAGAATGTAATTTCTCACTTAAATTAATTATGTAATTTTATTGTAACAGCTAGTTGTTAACGATGCTCCACAGCTGACAAATTGTATTTTTCACCATCAAAAAACAGCAGCAGACGATTTAGTATTTTTCTTCAGTTATAAAAGTTACTTAATTTACACCATTACCACCATTGAAAAGTTTGAGCTTCTAATTTTACTTAAAGTTAAAAATATGAAAAATAATTAATTGCATCCCGAAAAAAGTCCGTGGCATTATATCCTATAAGGAATGAAGTACTAATTGTGCATGCACCAAAGGCAAAATAAATTAATTTATATTACTTTTTGTGTTAATTAGACATATATATATATATACATGATTAAACACCAATTATTGTTCAAATGATGAGTATCATTTATGCTCTGTCAGCGATGGAGCATATTTAAGTGAATAGTGATTAATTAAAACTTAATTGTTCTCATTAAAACTTATTTTCACTAAAACTTGTGTTATCATGTATGTAGGACAATGGAGACTTCTCCTGATCACAGAATCTTCATTGCTTTGTTAAATCCAACTACAGCACCATGTTGTTAGTCAGCCTATCACTCCAGCTATCTGACTTACTTGGAATACACATCCCACCATTGCCAGATACCGAATCATCACTGTCATAGTAATCACTGTTACAGGTACACACACCATTGGTACACACAGAGTTTTCCTTACATGCATTTGATGGTAACGTTAGACATGGTACTCCTGGGTTTAGTCCTAATTTGGGAGAATTTTAATTTATGCAATGTTGTTTGGTTTTCCTTTTGGCAAACATGACAACATGTAATAATACCTAAAATACAAATCCATACAGTTTCCAAGCAAAATACCATAGTTATGGTGAAATGACCCATTACCAATTTTTCATAACATTTAACAGTCTAAATTACATGTACACTTAACAGCGAGACATTGACAATTATATGAGACTTTCACTTTGTTATAAATATTGCTGTTACATGTCTTTTTTTTACATATGTCTATGGCAACTTTGATTAGGGTTTATTTTACCATGGCTGTGGTATTTTCACACACACACACACACACACACACACACACACACACACACACACACACACACACACACACACACACACACACACACACACACACACACACACACACACACACACCCACACACCCACACCCACACACACACACACACACACACACACACACACACACACACACACACACACACACACACACACACACACCTTTACCTCCAACAAACTTCAAAACTATAGAAATCAAATTATCACAAAATTTTTATTGCACATTATAGTAATCAGTAGTATGGATAGGCCAAATCAATTTGAAAATCATAGCCATGGTGATTTGAACACCCCTCCCCCCCCCCCCCCCAAACATTCTTAAATAGAAAATGGTTTTCAGTTTTGTTAAGTACATATTATATAA
Source organism: Argopecten irradians (assembly GCF_041381155.1). Classification (NCBI taxonomy): domain Eukaryota; kingdom Metazoa; phylum Mollusca; class Bivalvia; order Pectinida; family Pectinidae; genus Argopecten; species Argopecten irradians. The sequence continues at coordinate 38,953,698 of NC_091134.1, forward strand.
ATTAAGCCAAACTAATAACTAAATCAACTCTCCCTAGAAAAAGGAATTGAGGTGACAAAAGAGGTGGGGGATTATTTCACCATGGCCATGGTATTTTGACCCCCCCCCCTCCTATAATATGATGTCCTCATATTTACAGTTTCTGTAAATAACACTAGATCTAAATGTTAACTGAAATCATGATATTTCTATTTCCTTATTAGACTTACATCTCCAGGTATAAGGACATTGCTCTTTTTATGAGAAATGTTTAGAGTAGTTTTATGGGATGCAGATCTATACACCATGCATATGATGTAATTTTAAGAGTAAGATGTGTTGCCAATGATGACAGTTTTAGGGTAAAATAGCTGCTATATGCTGCCAATGTTATGGTATTCTCTAGCCAATTAGGCAGATTTCTGTATATATAATATCCTACTGGTATACTTACTAGGTGTACATGTTCCTCCAACATTGGTAGTATCTCCATCATTGTCATAGTAACCAGATCCACATACACATGTAGTACTACAGACGGCGTTGGGGTCAGCACAGGAACCACATGTATTACCAAGAAGGCTTTCTGTAATAGAAAAAAATACATAACAGCTAGACTAGGGCCCAAAGGAAACATATTTAAGAAATTTAAGACAGATCCATTAGGTACTCTCTGAGAAATAGCGGTAACAAACTTAAATCATCAATATCTAAGATAGTTGCCTGTCAGTTATCTTGTTGTCCAATCAGTCCCAAAATGCATTATGTTCAACTAGGGTCCTAGGGGAACCTGCAAATGAGACAGATACCTGCAGTAATTTCTGAGAATTAGCAGTAACAAACTTCAAATATTAAAATAACAAGGGCCCAATGGGCCCAAGTCGCTCACCTACAATCTGGTAATCATACATGGTACATACTTAACAAATAGAGTAAATAAGAATTTATATCATCCCTAAGCACATTAGAGGTCTCTTTGCCTCTTGGTTATTAAAAAGAAGTCCTTTAAAGATTTTAGCCTATTTCACCCCTGTGACCTTGAATGAAGGTCAAGGTCATTCTTTTGAACAAACTTTGTAGCGCTTCATCCCAACATGTCACATGCCCAATATCAGGTCTCTAGCCCTCTTGGTTATTAAGAAGTTGTTTAAAGATTTTAGCCTTTCTGACCCCTTTGACCTTGAATGATGTCAAGTTCATTCATTCGAACAAACTTGGTAGCCCTGGATCCAAGCATGCCATAGGCCCAATATCAGGTCCCTAGACTGTTTGGGTATTAAGAAGAAGTCTTTTAAAGATTTTAGCCTATTTGACCCCTGTGACCTTGAATGAAAGTCAAGGTCATTCATTTGAACACACTTTGTAGTGCTTCATCCCAACATGTCCCATGCCTAATATCAGGTCTCTAGCCCTCTTGCAGATTAAAAAGAAGTGGTTTAAAGATTTTAGCCTATTTGACCCCTGTAACCTTGAATGAAGGTCAAGGTCATTCATTTGAACAAACTTTGTAGCCGTTGATCCCAGCATGCCACAGGCCCAATATCAGGTCCCTAAGCTTTTTGGTTATTAAGAAGAAGTCGTTTAAAGATTTTAACCTTTTTGACCCCTGTGACCTTGAATGAAGGTCAAGGTCATTCATTTGAACAAACTTGGTAGCCCTCTATCCCAGCATGCCACAGGCCTAATATCAGGTTCCTAGGCCTCTTGGTTATTAAAAAAAAGTTGTTTAAAGATTTTAGCCTATTGGACCCCTGTGACCTTGAATGAAGGTCAAAGTCATTCATTTGAACAAACTTGGTAGCCTTTGATCCCAGCATGCCACAGGCCCAATATCAGGTCCCTAGGCCTCAGCCCAACAATTTGCACAATTATAAGGATGTTACCAATGCAATATGAGTGCTATCCAATGCTAAGCTTCAAAGAAGACATTTTTATGAAAACAGCCAAATTGACCCTTTTGGCCCTGCTTCTCACGCCCCTAGAGGGTCAGCCCAACCGTTTGTACAATTTTTAGTTAGAGCCCCATAAGGATGCTACCAGTCGAATTTCATTAAATTCCAACCAGCGGTTATAAAGAAGTCAATTGTTTGTTGATGGACATGGTGATGGGATCGGGTGGGGTGTGGGGTGTGTGAGTGTGTGTGTAAAACGAAAGTAAAACTTTTCCATGCCTATCATGACGTAATAAGGTGTCATGAGGGATACGGAAACATGTTTCTGTGATGGAATAAGGCGTCACGAAGGATACAGGAGACTGTTTTTGTGACGGAATAAGGCGTTACAAGAACGGAAAGATTTAAAACCTGTGTATCTCTTTGATATTTCTATTTGAAAGTATATTCTTGTATACTTTGTATTTTTTCCCCATTCATCCTGAAGTTTTTAACAATAATTAAAGTCTTACTTGTTGTAACCGATATTGGATTGGTCGATGATACTTCTTGGTCTGCTGTCCAACTTCCAGATTCTATAGACTTAATACAGAAGTAATACGTTGTGGCTGACTGTAGTCCTGTCACCTGTAGAGATGTAGCTGTAGTACCAGTCTGGGTACCACCACCAGCCTCACTCCATGTCGCATCATACCTTCTGACCTGACCAATGTTGGTGGTCGGAGCTGACCAGCTTATAGTCACAGAGGTGGTTCCAACAATTAGAGGAGCCTAGAGATGTTGCCTTAAGATTGTCCACTGAAAAAGATATGCATGTATAACAACATAATATGGCAGTTTGGAATTTTGAGCATTCTATCTGTATAAAGTAGATGTGACCACTATAGCTATACCTATAACAATCAAGGGATTATCATAATAACTTTCTTTCAATTCAATATTAAAAAAATGCCTGTTGTATCATAATTATAGCTTCAATCAATAGTGAAGACGGTCATGACAGCTGAGTAGCAATAATACTAGCTGTATTTAGGCACTATTGACTATATATTCAATAATGAATAAAACCAAAAGCATAAATTCATCCCAACGGATTCAGATATATCATAAACTTACTGCTTACACAGGTACCATCAGCTGTATCAAACCCGTTACTATCAAATGTTCCTTGGTTACATCTACATTTGTTGTCAGTGGCACAAACAGCTCCAGTCGTCTGACACTGGGTAACACCTAAACCACTAGTACAGGTCCCACTTAATGCAATCACTGAAACATCAATTAAATATTGATTTACTTTCAATTCGACACTTATCAATTAAACACAGGATTCCAGATATAATATTATAATTGCTTCTACAATATATCAAGATGATCTAATTGCAATATTTGTGAACAAAAAAGATTGGCTATCCATTGACTTTTATAATTGCATTGACCTTGTACCTTCTTTTTTCATTTAGAAAATTAAGGTTTCATAGGTAAATAAAGATACAAATAAAGAAAAAAATTTCTTAGATATTCATCCATTATATAACTACTGTATACCATTTCAAATTATTGCAGAAAAATCTGCAAAAGATAGAGTAATACATTTTTATAAATTTGTTTTTTAATGTGCTATATATATACCAGCAAATAACAACGGTCATTACTATCCAACAGGTTAGCTGTGTGTAAGACAAGAGGTCAAGGATGCATGGAAGTAAGTAGATATATAATTTTTAAATCCAGTGGAAGTCAGGACGACTTAATTGCTTATAAGGGATGTATAATTGTGATTTAAAGTGACTTTCCAAGAAATTTTCAGTCAGTGGAAATTTAACCATTAACTTACATGCAGCACATATCCCATTATTGTTTGACAAACCATCATTGTCATAGTAACCATTGTTACAGGAACATGAACCTTCAGTACAAGCTGAGTTGACCTTACATGCGTTTGGTATTGCTGCATCACATGTCACCCCTGGGTTTAGTCCTAATATGGTAAGGTTATAATATAATCATGCATTAATGTTTTATGATACTTCTGTCAGTAAAAATATATGTTAATATACATATAATAAAGTATAAATTGATATGCATTTAAATATATGGTTTCAGAAAAAATATAAAAATAAAGAGTGTTTCTAATTAACACACACAAATTTTGTGTTATATAAAAAAAAAATATATATATTATATATATCTATATTATTTATTACATGTATATGTATTAAATCATTTCTCAAAAAAAAGAAAACAATTTAAGTGATGAGACAATTTTATGACTCATGCCCTCTCCAAGCCTCAAACTCACTATCCAATGCCACCAAATTAAATTGCCTAGCCAAATGAACATACACTAGATCTGCGACTTACACCATTGAGATACATCCACGTCCTCAAAAAAAAAGGATGATTTAATGGCGAAGTGATGGTTGGCCAAATATGCTTATATATACACTTGAAAATTATTGATACCTTTTTTTATATTATTTTTTGTAATGATATCTGCAAACAAATATGCACATACCAGTATCTTCAAAAGATTGGTGCAAGCGTACTTTCTGTTAATTCTCATCGGTTAGTAATTATCATTTACTTCATGCATTAGACGTTTGCACCTCAGAGAACTGGAATTTAATTATGTACAGGACTAGTACTATTAGTGGAAATTTCCATACCAGATATTTTGTATGGCTCCTAAACTTTTCCATATATATCACCAAACCAATATAAGGTCCTGCATTTTTCCAGAAACATATATACATAGAGATTCGCAACTCCTCCAATTTTATGATCGACAGATGTACCACTGTATGTGCTTAGGGGATTTTAGATAAACTCTTAAATAGTTGAATATAAAAGAATAACTTTGATATGTTGTAAAAGTTCAGTAACTTTCAGATGGTTTGAGTATGATTTTGGATAGAAACAAGAGGCCCACTACCTTTCCGGAGAAAATTTAAAGGTTTCTTAAAAACATTAATAACAAAAGACAAGAGGCCCAAAGGGCCTTAACGGTCATCTGACTACCTTGGCAATAGTAAAATTAATTATATATGGTGTCAATTTGTCAGGACCATGTCAGGATCATTTTCAATTTCATTCAACAAATTTTATTTCAAACAAGAGGCCCAAGGGCCTTAAAATATAGGAAATTAATTAGATATAGTGTCATGGTAGCCATCTTCGATTTGGGATCAACCAGAGATGTAACAATACTTTGTCGGGACCATGTCAGGATCATTTCATGCACGTTTCAGCCAAATCGCACCGGTAGAACTTGAGAAGAAGATCAAAATGCGTTTTCAAGATGGCGGATGTGGCGGCCATCTTGGATTTTCAGATCGACCCGAAAAATAACAACACTTTGTCGGGACCATGTCAGGATCATTTCATGCAAGTTTCAGCCAAATCGCAACGCTAGAACTTGAGAAGAAGTTCAAAATGTGTTTTCAAGATGGCAGCTGTGGCGGCCATCTTGGATTTCGGATCGACCCAAAAAAATAACAACACTTTGTCGGGACCATGTCAGGATCATTTCATGCAAGTTTTAGCCAAATCCCACTGGTAGAACTTGAGAAGAAGTTCAAAATGTGTTTTCAAGATGGCGGGCTGTGGCGGCCATCTTGGATTTCGGATCGACCCAAAAAATAACAACACTTTGCCGGGACCATGTCAGGATCATTTCATGCAAGTTTTAGCCAAATCCCACTGGTAGAACTTGAGAAGAAGTTCAAAAATGTGTTTTCAAGATGGCGGCTGAGGCGGCCATCTTTGATTTCGGATCGACCCGAAAAATAACAACACTTTGTCGGGACCATGTCAGGATCATTTCATGCAAGTTTCAGCCAAATCGCACCGGTACAACTTGAGAAGAAGTTCAAAAATGTGTTTTCAAGATGGCGGCTGTGGCGGCCATCTTGGATTTAAGATCGACCCGAAAAATAACAACACTTTGTCGGAACCATGTCAGGATCATTTCATTCAAGTTTCAGCCTAATCGCACTGGTAGTACTGGAGAAGAAGTTCAAAATGTGTTTTCAAGATGGCGGCTGTGGCGGCCATCTTGGATTTAAGATCGACCCGAAAAATAACAACACTTTGTCGGGACCATGTCAGGATCGTTTCATGCAAGTTTCAGCCAAATCGCACCGGTAGAACTTGAGAAGAAGTTCAAAATGTGTTTTCAAGATGGCGGCTGAGCCGGCCATCTTGGATTTCAGATCAACCCCAAAAATAACAACACTTTGCCGGGACCATGTCAGGATCATTTCATGCAAGTTTCAGCCAAATCGCACAGGTAGAACTTGAGAAGAAGTTCAAAATGTGTTTTCAAGATGGTGGCTGTGGCGGCCATCTTGGATTTCGGATCGACCCGAAAAAAAAACAATACTTTGTCTGGACCTTGTCAGGATCATTTCATGCAAGTTTCAGCCAAATCGCACCAGTAGCACTTGAGAAGAAGTTCAAAATGTGTTTTCAAGATGGCGGCTGTGGCGGCCATCTTGGATTTCGGATCGACCCGAAAAATAATAACACTTTGTCTGGACCATGTCAGGATCATTTCATGCAAGTTTCAGCCTAATCGCACCGGTAGAACTTGAGAAGAAGTTCAAAATGTGTTTTCAAGATGGTGGCTGTGGCGGCCATCTTGGATTATGGGTCGACCCGAAAAATAACAACACTTTGTCGGGACCATGTCAGGATCATTTCATGCAAGTTTCAGCCAATCGCACCGGTAGAACTTGAGAAGAAGTTCAAAATGTGTTTTAAAGATGGTGGCTGTGGCGGCCATCTTGGATTTCGGATCGACCCAAAAAAATAATAACACTTTTTCTGGACCATGTCAGGATCATTTCATGCAAGTTTCAGCCAAATCGCACCAGTAAAACTTGAGAAGAAGTTCAAAATGTGTTTTCAAGATGGCGGCTGTGGCGGCCATCTTGGATTTCGGATCGACCCAAAAATAATAACACTTTTTCTGGACCATGTCAGAATCATTTCATGCAAGTTTCAGCCTAATCGCACCTGTAGAACTTGAGAAGAAGTTCAATATGTGTTTTTCAAGATGGCGGCTGTGGCGGCCATCTTGAATAACGGATCGACCCGAAAAATAACAACACTTTGTTGGGACCATGTCAGGATCATTTCATGCAAGTTTCAGCCAAATCGCACCAGTAGAACTTGAGAAGAAGTTCAAAATGTGTTTTCAAGATGGCGGCTGTGGCGGCCATCTTGGATTTCAGATCGACCCGAAAAATAACAACACTTTGTCGGGACCATGTCAGGATCATTTCATGTAAGTTTCAGCCAAATCGCACCGCTAGAACTTGAGAAGAAGTTCAAAATGTGTTTTTCAAGATGGCGGCTGTGGCGGCCATCTTGGATTTCGGATCGACCCGAAAAATAACAACACTTTGTCGGGACCATGTCAGGATCATTTCATGCCAGTTTCAGCCAAATCGCAACTGTAGAACTTGAGAAGAAGTTCAAAATGTGTTTTCAAGATGGCTGCTGTGGCGGCCATCTTGGATTACCGATCGACCCCAAAAATAACAACACTTTGTCGATAACATGTCAGGATCATTTCATGCAAATTTCTCAGCCAAATCGCATTGCTAGAACTTGAGAAGAAGTTCAAAATGTGTTTTCAAGATGGCGGCTGAGGCGGCCATCTTGGATTTCGGATCGACCCGAAAAAAAAACACACTTTGTCGGGACCATGTCAGGATCATTTCATGCAAGTTTCAGCGAAATCGCACAGGTAGAACTTGAGAAGAAGTTCACAAAATGTGTTTTCAAGATGGTGGCTGTGGCGGCCATCTTGGATTTCGGATCGACCCGAAAAAAAACAATACTTTGTCTGGACCATGTCAGGATCATTTCATGCAAGTTTCAGCCAAATCGCACTTGTAGAACTTGAGAAAAAGTTCAAAATATGTTTTAAAAAGATGGTGGCTGTGGCGGCCATCTTGGATTTCGGATCGACCCAAAAAATAAACAACACTTTGTCGGGACCATGTCAGGATCATTTCATGCAAGTTTCAGCCGAATCGCACCAGTAAAACTTGAGAAGAAGTTCAAAATGTGTTTTCAAGATGGCGGCTGTGGCGGCCATCTTGGATTTCGGATCGACCAGAAAAAATAATAACACTTTGTCTGGACCATGTCAGGATCATTTCATGCAAGTTTCAGCCTAATTGCACCGGTAGAACTTGAGAAGAAGTTCAAAATGTGTTTTCAAGATGGCGGCTGTGGCGGCCATCTTGGATTATGGATCGACCCGAAAAATGACAACACTTTGTCGGGACCATGTCAGGATCATTTCATATAAGTTTCAGCCAATCGCACCAGTAGAACTTGAGAAGAAGTTCAAAATGTGTTTTTTAAAGATGGTGGCTGTGGCGGCCATCTTGGATTTCGGATCGACCCAAAAAATAATAACACTTTTTCTGGACCATGTCAGGATCATTTCATGCAAGTTTCAGCCAAATCGCACCAGTAAAACTTGAGAAGAAGTTCAAAATGTGTTTTCAAGATGGCGGCTGTGGCTGCCATCTTGGATTTCGGATCGACCCAAAAAATAATAACACTTTTTCTGGACCATGTCAGGATCATTTCATGCAAGTTTCAGCCTAATCGCACCTGTAGAACTTGAGAAGAAGTTTCAAAATGTGTTTTCAAGATGGCGGCTGTGGCGGCCATCTTGGATTACGGATCGACCCGAAAAATAACAACACTTTGTCGGGACCATGTCAGGATCATTTCATGCAAGTTTCAGCCAAATTGCACCGCTAGAACTTGAGAAGAAGTTCAAATGTGTTTTCAAGATGGCGGCTGTGGCGGCCATCTTGGATTTCGGATCGACACCCGAAAAATAACAACACTTTGTCCGGACCATGTCAGGATCATTTCATGCAAGTTTTAGCCAAATTGCACCGGTAGAACTTGAGAAGAAGTTCAAAATGTGAAAAGTTAACGCACGGCGCACGGCGGACTACGACAGGCGGACGAAACATGACGACTTCATGACCATTTCATTGGGGTGATTCGGACAATGTTTGACTAATTTCCTATTCCAAATGACCAAGTAATGCTCAAAAATGTGTTTTCCCTATATAAACTATAGTAAACAATAACTTAAACTTAACCCCCACCCCAGGTGAAAACCCGAGAGACCCCAGGTCATATAATTCACAATTTTGTAGAGGGGCCTTGAGATCCATGAAAAGTATTTGATTCTACCATATCTGTGAGTGGAGAAGAAGATTTTTGAAATTTTTAGTCAATTTTACCCCTTTTGGCCCCTCCCACAGCCCCCTGTGGCGTTGGGGTCATATAATTCAAAATTTTGATTGGCCTTGTGCCTTAGAAGGTTTGTGCAGAATTTCATTGAAATTGCTTCAGTGGTTTTGGAGGAGAAGTCGAAAATGTAAAAAGTTTATCGTCGCACGACGGACGACAACAGACAAAAGGCGATTAGAATAGGTCACCATGAGACTTCGTCTCAGGTGACTTAATAAAGTTAAAAATATCTAGTGATTGATCTCAATCTAACCAGGTCAAAGGATTATAATAACAGATCTAATTATAGGGAGATCCCAAAAAGATCTAAAAAAGAAGTAAATTTAAAACACTTCAAACGTCATAATCCAACATAGCTGTCGGCCATATTATGTATGATAGCTGTCAAAAACCTATAGGTTACCAGTAAGAGGACATTACCCCCTACTTTTAACCTAATTTGAGGATGATGGAATGACTCAATCAATATACCTCTACACTTTGAGAAATAGTAGAAACAAGATTTTTTAAGGATGCACATGTATATATAGAATATAAAAGAATAACTTTGATATGTTGTAAAAAGTTCAGTAACTTTCAGATGGTTTGAGTATGATTTTGGATAGAAAAAAAATGATATTTTTAACTTATTTATTAAAAAAAACAAAACGCACTTCTGGTTTTGAATGCCTGATTTTCGAAAAACCATGTAAAATTGTTTATTTTTCGTGCTTTCAAAAATCATATTAAATAACATCAATTGGGAAAACTGATCACATCAAACCATGATAATAATGTTTAAACTTTGTGCTGATGCAAAAAATATCATGTTTAAAAGAAATACACTTAAAAGAAGTTTAGCCAAGGCAAAATGCCTATAATTCGTAGGTCCCTCAACTGCCTATCAACAAAGACAAAGAAGGATTTTCCAATTCTCTATGTATATATATGTTTCTGAATTTTTTCTAAGTGACCTACATCCAGAAATCCTACAACCCTTGACAAAAATTATAATGGAATGGTATATACAGAGACTTTGTCCGATCTGTGAAGAGTATTTGCTTCATAACCAGTTCCAGAATTTCAGTAGAAGATTTTTAGAAGTTTTAGCTAATTGACCCGACTTTGGACGCCGCCCCCCCCCCCCTTAAGAGCTCCCTTTTGTCCGAAGTCATAAGCGGAAAATGTTGCTTTAATAGGATTGTAATGGCCAATTCATTAGGGGTTAATGTCGGGCGAAGGGCAAGTTGAAAAAACGTACGTTTGAAACTAATTTTCCTATTAGCAAATGTCCAAATTAAGGCATAAACATGTGTTTTTTCCCCGTATTAATAAACTAATAGTGGAAGCATATGTAACCACCTCACTTCATCTACCCAGTTGAGAAACGCTGAGACCCTACCAGGCGGCATGAAAATCACAATGTCATGTAAAACGGCGGCCTCAGAAACCTTTCTAATCTCAATGAAGAGGTATCTGTTTCGCATCAAATCTAAAAAAATTCCAAGAAGAAGGATCTTTTTTGAAATTTTAGCGATTCTTTGACCCCTTTTTGGCCCCGCCCCTTTGGCCCCCTAGGCATCGGCCAGGATCAATATAAGATACTGACGTTAAAATTCTATTTCAGGTTAATAATTCTAACAAATCCCAGTTTTTGACTTATTTCCTATGAAAACTAAGCAAATAATGTTCATAAATGTATTTTTCCTATATAAACAATAAGTAAACCTTGACCCCTCCCCAGGGAGAAACATGAGACCCCAGGGTCATATAATTTACATTTTTTGTTAAGAAACCTTATGACCTTTCCATCTACGAAGAGTATTTGATTCTACCAAAAGTTCCAGAATTTTCAGAAGCAGATTTTTGAAGTGATTTTAGCTAATTGGAAAGATTGGGAAATTTGAGAAATGAGGAAATGAATTTGAAAAAAAAATTGATTGATTGAAGAGAAGATTGATTGATTGAGTGAACAGGATGAGAGATTTGAACGTTGAAGATGATTGATTGAATAATGAAAGAAAGAAAATTTGATTGAATTGATTGAGAAATTTGAAAAAGAAGGAAATGCAAGAGATGTAATTTGATGGAATGAATTGATGAAGAATGAAGAGAAAATTTGATTGAGATTGAGATTTGAAATTGAAGAAATTTTGAAGAGAATTTGAAGATTGAATTGAAGAAAGGATTTGAATTTGAGAATTTTTTTGATTGAATGAAGATTGATGAATGAGAAATGATTTGAGAAATTTAGATATTGAATTTGAAGATGAGAGAATTGATTTGGAATTTGACTATTTGAAGAATGAATGAACGAATTTGAAGGAATTGAAAGAAATGATTGATAAAGAGAAAATGTTGATGATTTGACAGATGATTGAGAGATTCTTGAAATTGAGATGAAGTATGAGAAGTTTGAAGAATTGACAAGATGATTGATTGATTGTTGAGATGGATTGAAGAATTTGATGATTGATTGATGATTGATTTGATGGAAGAAAAAGTGATGAAATTTGAAAATTTGAAATGGACAGCACCCTTTTGGCCCCGATCGTAAGGCCCTTGGGGGTCAGTCATAGAAAATTTTGTTAATAGGATTTAATGGCCATTTCATAGGGATAATTCGGACAACGTTTGACTAATTTCCTATTACAAATGACCAAGTAATGCTCAAAAATGTGTTTCCCTATATAAAACTATAGTAAACTTAAACCCCACCCCAGGGGAAAACCTGAGACCCCAGGGTCATATAATTCACAATTTTTGTAGAGGGCCTTGATACCTTTCTATCCATGAAAAGTATTTGAGTATTCTACTACGCAAAATAATCAGTGAGTGTGGGAAAAGACAAGTTTTTTTGAAATTTTAGGTCAATTTTACCGCCTTTTGCGCCCGCTCGCCACAGCAATGTGCCCTGTGGCGATAGGGAGTGTCATATAATTGAACAAAATGGGGTTAGACCGTTGTGCCTTAGAGGTGTTCGTGGTGCAGAAATATCATTGAAATAATGCTTCCGTGGTTTTTGAAGAGAATAAGTCCCGACAAAGTATGAAAAAGTTTATCTGTCTGCAACGACAGGTAAGCTATCGACAGGACAAAATAGTCAGATTAGACATCTAGGTAACGCATGAGACATCTGCCCTACTTACATGTTGACGTTAATCAAAGATGTACAAATTATCTATTGTTGTTGAAACCTCAAACTAACAATCTAACCTCAGGTCAATAGGAATACAAAGATAAACTAGAACTAAATATAGGGAGATTCCGCTATAAAAGATCTACACAATGTAGGCACCATGGGGGCCTATTAATGGTCATCTGACTAATATTACAATAGAACAACACTAGTCGTTTAAAAGATTTTGAGCCTAATTTGACCCCTATGGAACCTGAATGAAGATGCAAGGTCAATCATTTGAAACGAAAATTTGTTAGGCCAGACTTCCTCCAGGCAGGGCATGGCGACAGGGTCAAAAAACAGGTCTCAAGGCCTTCTTAGTTATTCCAATCAATGAACATGATTTATAGGATTTTAGCCTAGTTTGACGGGGGGCCGGTGTACAGCGCTTGAAAAGAGAGTCATGGATGTCATTTATTTGAACAGACTTTGTAGATAGGCGCTTCATTTGTCATGCGCAGTCCTGCAGGCCCAATATCAGTACCCTAGGCCTTCTGGTTCTTGAGAAGAAATCGTTTAAAGATTTTAGCCTATTTGACCCCTATGACCTTGAAAGAAGGTCAAGGTCATTTATTTGAACAAACTTGGTAGCCCTTCATTCCAGCATTCTACAGGCCTAATATCAGGTCTCTAGGCCTCTTAGTTATTCACAAGAAGTTGTTTAAAGGATTTTAGCCTAAATGAAGGTCAAGGTCATTCATTTGAACAAACTTGGTAGCCCTTCATCCCAGCAAGTCACAGGCCCAATATCAGTACCCTGGGCCTTCTGGTTCTTGAGAAGAAGTCGTTTAAAGATTTTAGCCTTTTTGACCCCTTTGACCCTGAATGAAGGTCAAGGTCATTTATTTGAACAAACTTGGTAGCCCTTCATCCCAGCATGTCACAGGCCCAATATCAGTACCCTGGGCCTTCTGGTTCTCGAGAAGAAGTCGTTTAAAGATTTTAGCCTATTTGACCCCTTTGACCTTGAATGAAGGTCAAGGTCATTCATTTGAACAAACTTGGTAGCCCTTCATCCCAGCATGCCACAGGCCTAATATCAGGTCTCTAGGCCTCTTAGTTATTCACAAGAAGTTGTTTAAAGGATTTTAGCCTATTTGACCCCTTTGACCTTGAATGAAGGTCAAGGTCATTCATTTGAACAAACTTGGTAGCCCTTCATCCCAGCATGTCACAGGCCCAATATCAGTACCCTGGGCCTTCTGGTTCTCGAGAAGAAGTCATTTAAAGATTTTAGCCTATTTGACCCCTTTGACCTTGAATGAAGGTCAAGGTCATTCATTTGAACAAACTTGGTAGCCCTTCATCCCAGCATGCCACAGGCCTAATATCAGGTCTCTAGGCCTCTTAGTTATTCACAAGAAGTTGTTTAAAGGATTTTAGCCTATTTGACCCCTGTGACCTTGAATGAAGGTCAAGGTCATTTATTTGAACAAACTTGGTAGCCCTTCATCCCAGCATCCTACAGGCCCAATATCAGTACCCTGGGCCTTGTGGTTCTTGAGAAGAAGTCGTTTACAGATTTTAGCCTTTTTGACCCCTTTGACCTTGAATGAAGGTCAAGGTCATTCATTTGAACAAACTTGGTAGCCCTTCATCCCAGCATGCCACAGGCCTAATATCAGGTCTCTAGACCTCTTAGTTATTCACAAGAAGTCGTTTAAAGATTTTAGCCTATTTGACCCCTGTGACCTTGAATGAAGGTCAAGGTCATTCATTTGAACAAACTTGGTAGCCCTTCATCCCAGCAACCTACAGGCCAAATATGAGTACCCTGGGCCTTCCGGTTATTGAGAAGAAGTCGTTTGAATGAAAAGTTTACGGACGGCGGACGGCGGACGGCGGACGGCGCACGACGACGGACGGTGCATGATGACAATAGGTCATCCTGACCCTTTGGGTCAGATGACCTAAAAAAGAAGTAAATTTAAAACACTTCAAACGTCATAATCCAACATAGCTGTCGGCCATATTATGTATGATAGCTGTCAAAAACCTATAGGTACCAGTAAGAGGACATTACCCCTACTTTAACCTAATTTGAGGATGATTGGAATGACTCAATCAATATACCTCTATACTTTGAGAAATAGTAGAAACAAGATTTGTTAAGGATGCACATGTATATATAGACCCAGACAAAAGACGATTTGAAAAGTCCATTGTCTGATATCCATGATAGAGATCGATCAAATAAACAGACAGTGAACAAAGTTTTGTAAGTTAGAAAATCACAATTGAAAAATATTGGTACCTTTTAGGTGTATTTTCATCTGTATACTTTATTTGCATAGATATATATATACACACACATACTTTTCTCTAGGAAAGCAATCATATTTCACATACTAGTATCTTCTGTTTCTGGAAAGTATTTGTTTCTACTGCTGCTCTGTCTTTGAAGTAAAATATTTTCGTACCTATACTACCTGTAGCTATTAATAATTGTCAATATAGTTACTATTAGTCTCGAGCTCTCAACAATCAGAAAAACAAAATTGGTATCATCATTTTGTATATTGTGTCAATTCAAAATAATCAAACATTATTATCATATTAATAAAATCATTTGTTTGTTTGTAGACTGGTACAAGTATACTTCCTATTAATTCCCATTTGTTAGTTATAATCATTAACTTCATGTATTAGACATTTGAACTTCAGAGATGTGGAATCTGATGATATGTAACAGGATCGCCTTTTAACGGGAATTTCCCTACCAAAGTGATAAATCTAGATATAAACAGCTATTTTTCATGGGTCCTAGCTTTCCCATACGTATCATAACTAAAACCAATAGTTCCTTTAATTTTTAAAGTGACCTATAACCAAAAATCCTAAAACCTTACAAAATTATAGTTATGGCATGCACACATACAATGGTAGATTTATCACTGATACCATGACCAATTATTCCACTTTTACAATATTGGCTATCGTGATTGAGAAGGTGATATTTCATTTTAGTTAGTATAATTTTCTTACAAATGATGGATGCAGAGACTGAGCTACATCATCATAGGGACAGAAAAATAAATTTGATTGCAATACAAAAGTCAAAATAGAATCTCACCAAGCAGTCAACATTAAATCTTAACAGAAAAATCAGGCATAAGTCAAATAACCAGTTGTATTTTGTAATTTGCTGCTAGTGTATCTGCATATAACATTCTGACTTACGTGTAACACACATCCCACTATTGGCTGAC